>NW_006927447.1:0-1677 GCF_000298275.1 Orycteropus afer afer | reverse complement strand
GGCACCATCTAGTTCTTCTGGTCTCATAGTCGTATACGCTGTGAATCGCATGGTGTACCAGTTGCCAGGACTAATTCTTTCCATAAATCTTTGGTTTGCTTCATTCTTCTTTGCTCTGGACAATGAGAGGCCCATTGTTGGATCTAGATGGCTGCTTGCAAGCTTTTAAGATCCCAGTCGCTACTCACCAAAGTAGGAGGTGGAAGAATGTTTTGTGTAGTATGGTATGCCCACTGAGCTTGATGTCCCCTACGACTATGGTCCTGAGCCCGCAGGTTCAACTACTCAGTCCCTTTGGGTAGCAGGCTGTGACCAAGAAGTGACTACAACCTTATGCATAAAAGAAGGGCTGTTTATGCACAGGAAGACAGCTCAGGGGGCAGGAGTGCATGGAGGGATGGACACAGCTCTACTACACACCTGGGAATTCTTACAGATCATATAAATACACTTATAGGATCATTGTCTGCCAACCCTATACATGGTCTTGGGTATACTTCTTGCTGCATAGACATACCTAATAGTTCATCCTGTCTACCCCTCTATCCACCTGTGTACCCATGTTTGCCTTCACTGACAATGCAGTACTGTATGTGCAAAAGGGTTCATCTATGTTGTCTCTCCCAAGAACCTCTCTATGTCTTCCCCTTCCTCAGTGCCACCATGTTGATCACTCATATTTGGTACATTGCCATTCTCTTCACCCAAATCAGTACTTATCTCCACCTATCTAACAGTGTTCCCTCCCCTCCCATCCCATCCCTGGTAACCAACAAAGAAAATTTCCTTCCATATCTAACCCTTTCCTTGACTTTTATAATAATGGACTAATACAATATTTGTCCTTCTGTGATTGACTTATTTCGCTCAGCATAATGTCCTCCAAGTTCATCCACATTATGCAGTGTTTTGCAGATTGTATCTTATTCTTTAGGGTTTCATAGTTTTCCATTGTGTGTATGTACCATAGTTTGGTTGTCCACCTAAGTTGTTTCCATCTTTTGGCTATTGTAAATAGTGCTGCAATGAACATGGGTATGCATATGTTTGTTCTTATCATGGCTCTCACTTCTTTAGAATATATACCTAGTAATGGAATGGCTAGGTCAAATAGCATTTCTGTTTCCAGCTTTTTAAGGAATCACCTACTGCTTTCCACAGTGGTTGTATCATTTGACAGTCCCACCATTAGTGTATGAGAGTCCCAATCTCTCCACATGCTTGCCAGCATTGTTATTTTCTGTCTTGTTGAATTTTGCTGCTAGTGCTGGGGCAAGATGGTAGGTATCTCATTGTTGTTTGGATTTGCATCTCTCTAATGGCTAATGGGGAGCTCTGGTAGCATAGTGCCTAAGACACTTGACTGCTAACCAGAAGGCTGGTTAGCCACTCCTCGGAAGGAAGATGGGGCAATCTCCTCCCGTAGTGATACTGCCTCAGAAACCCAAGGAGGGGTCACTATGAGTTGGGTCCGACTCGACGGCACATAACAACAACAACAACAATGGCTAATGATCATGAGCATTTCTTCCTATGTTTGTTGGCCGCCTGAATATCCTCCTTGGTGAAGTGTCTATTCATGTCTTCTGCCCATTTTTTAATTGGATTATTTGTCTTTTTGTTATTGAGGTGTTGGAGTTTTCTGTAAATTCTAGAGATAAGTCCCTTGTCAGATAG
>NW_006927446.1:4369-5169 GCF_000298275.1 Orycteropus afer afer | reverse complement strand
ATTATTATGCAGGGATAAGAACAGATGACCAATAATCAATTGACAAACATATAGTAGAAATAGACCCCCAAGTTACACAGATATTGTAATTAACGCAGAAGAAATTTAAAATAATAATAATCAATGTATTCAAGAGAATATAGAAAAAGGCAGTTCCGGTAAGACAGCAGAATAGGCAGACAAACTACACAGACCCTCTTCAACAAAGAAAAGGGGAACCAATTAACACAGAGAAGATAATCCTGTATCCCTGAGCTTTGAAAGGAAGGATATAGAAGTGAACTAAACTCTAACTAGTAGAAGAACTTGCATGAAAACATACAGAGCTGCAGACTGTCAGCAATCCTGATGGTGCAGACAGCTTGGATATTGCCAAATGGTGTTAGGACCAAAGAATTAACCTGAAAACTGGCCCTGCAAGCCAGGGGCTACATGGAAGACTGCACTGGTGGCTGGTTAATAAAAGGGGAAACAGTGAAGAGGGAGACAGGTTGAGCTGTGGACTTTTGGCTCTCTAGAGGGCACAGCCATTTTGAATGTTTATAAGCAGTTTGACAATTTTGGATATTTAAAGTGACAGTGCTCTTTCAGATGCCAGGGACCTAAGAATAGGCTCTATTTGCCGGAGAATGCAAGGACATTCCAGATGCCAATGACTGGAAAGGTGCAATATTCCCCTTGTTACTCTTATACCCCACAGCCTCTTGGTGAATGGAGTTCCAGCCATCCCTCACTCCCACCCACCTTCTGAACTGGTAGGAATTCCATCCCAGTCTGTGTTCTCTGATGGCCAATTTTTT
>NW_006927446.1:0-664 GCF_000298275.1 Orycteropus afer afer | reverse complement strand
GAGAAAGACATAGAGAGGTACATGGGAGGTACAGACAACAAAGATGAACCCTTTTGCACATACAGTCTGCATTGTCAGTAAAGGCAAACATGGATATATGGGTGGATATATGGGTGGACAGGCTGAACTGTTAGGTATGTCTATGCAGGGGGAAGTGTGCCCATGACCATGTATAGGGTTGGCAGAAAATGTTTCTGCAAGTGTATTTGTATGTTCTGTAAGGATTCTTGGGTATATAGTAGAGCAGACAAGGACCAAAGTTGTAGTCACTTCTTGGTCACAGCCAGCTCTCTAGAGGGAGCACACTAATAGTTAGATCTGTGGGCTTGGTACCATAGTCACACCCCTGTGACATCAAGCTCAGTTGGGATAACATGCTACACAAAAACATTGTTCCACATCCTACTTTGATGAGTAGAAACTGGAACCTTCAAAGCTTGCCAACAGCCATCTAGATGCAATAATGGGTCTCTCCTCATCCAGAGCAAAGAAGAATGAAGAAAACCAAAGACACATGGAAACAATTAGTCCAAGCAACTGGTATACCATGAGATCTTCAGCCTATATGACTATGAGACCAGAGGAACTAGATGGTGCCCAGCTACCACTCTCAGTCACTCGGAGGGAGATCTATGTAGGAGATCCTAGATAGAGTGGGAAAACA
>NW_006927445.1:6814-7718 GCF_000298275.1 Orycteropus afer afer | reverse complement strand
CAGACTTCATCCTATATACTTTGTTCATGTTGTCAGAAGGGACCACTCCCTGGTGAAAGATGTCATGTTAGGCAAGGTGGAGGGTCAAGGAAAGATAACAAGACCCTCAACAAGATGGATTGACACAGTGGCAACAGCAATGGACTCAAGTATAGCAAGGATTATTGAGCTGGTTTAGAACCAGGCAGTTTTTGTTTTGCTGTGCATGGGGTTGTTATGAATCAGAGACAACTCAGCGGCACCTAACAACAACATGCCACTGGTATTAAATGTACCACCATGGTCACTTCTGGTGTGCAGGTTTCAGTAGAACTTTTAAACTAAGACAGGCTATGAAGAAAATCCTTGTGATCTGTTTCCAAAAATTAGTCAATTAAAATCTTATGGGTCAAGACAGAATATTTTCAGATATAACACTGGAAGTTGAGTTTCATAGGTTGGACAGCACCGCACAATAGCTTCAACAATGGACTCAAGCATACTGGTGGTCATGAAGATGGTGCAGGAATAGCTAGCATTTCATCTTGTTATGAACAAGATCAGCATGAGTTGAAGTCAACTCCATGGTAACTACTAGCAATAATTGTTTTACATCATTTTAGGGTTTTTAAAGCTGTTCAATACATACTACCTTAATGAATTTTCACAAAAAAATCCATGAGATATTTATTATGCCATTTTAGACATGTAAGAAACAGAGGCTCAGAAATTCTAAATAACCAGCCCAAGAACATAAATCTAAGTAACAAGAAGGTTCAGAAAACCAGCCCAGATATTTTGACAAGATGTCAACCAACCAATCATTCTTTGTGAAGTCCCATGGCCTTAATAACATTGAGAGGAACTTTACCATAGATTCCTTTCACCTGTTGTTGGCTTGTCTCTCTTCCCTCACTTTCCACCT
>NW_006927445.1:4431-6094 GCF_000298275.1 Orycteropus afer afer | reverse complement strand
TTGTTTTATACCACTCACTGTGTGGTAAACTATTATAGCAGCCTTAGTAAATGGATACACATATCATGGATGAAAACTTCACGTTCCCATTTCTTGGTAATACTCTAGATTCTGAACTTCCTTCATGAATTTCAAAGTTTAATGGTTCTGTTGACCCATTCCTTGAAGACTCAGATCTCAGCTACCTATAGCTACAGAACAGTGACCTAAATGATTCACAGCCACCAAAATGCCACTGTCTGATGAGAACTGAGATTATGCATACTGCCTCCACCCTTTAAATCATTGGATAAGTCTACAGAGAAAGCCAATTCCAACCATGAATGAACCATGAATGTTAGCAGTGCCCCGTCTGGCAGCTTCTACTCGCATGTACCTTCTCTCTCTCCACTGTTACAAACAGGACATCCAAGATTTCAACTCTGAATCAATCTGCCAAGAATACTTTATTATTATTATTTGAATGCTCTAGAAAGCCATGTACTCTCCAGTTTGCCACCACCCTCACCTTTCCTATAATCTAACTTTATGCCAGCTTCCATCACCTACTTGGGCTTGCTGCCTTCTGAAAACATTTGCCTTTGTGGCTCTCAATCTGCCATAAGCATTCACTTCATCTTCTGTGATAACTCTCCTCTTCTTGTTTACCTCACATTAACATTTATTTGTTCACCACAGTCCCAGGAACTGCACTTTCAAACTTCTGATTTGACTAATCTTAGCTTTTTGATCTTCAGCTTTCTGTGCTTTCTTGCATACAAAGATGATGTTCAACTTCAATTTTGTAGTGTATAATTAATTTTTAAAAAAGATATCAAATGTGACCACATATTATACATCATCAATTCTGGTTTTTAACGTGACATTTCTTACACTATTCCATGTATTTTCTGTGTTTAAAAATATTTCCAAAAGAAAAACAAACAAAAATAAATAAATAAATAATTTTAAAAATCCAAACTTACTGCCACGGAGTTGGTTCTGACTCATAGTGACCCCTCATTGGGTTTCCAAGGTCATATTACTACAGCTGTATAATGCCTTTTCTTTTTATGATTTTTTTTTCAGTGCTATCTCTCTTCCCCTCCCTCCCCTGACAACCAACAAAGAAAATTTCCTTCTATATATAAACCTTTCCTTGACTTTTTACAATAATGAACTAATACAAAATTTGTCCTTCTGTTATTGACTTATTTCACTCAGCATAATGTCCTCCAAGTTCACCCACATTAAGAGATATTTTGCAGATTCTACATTACTCTTTAATGTTGCATAGTGTGTATGTACCATAGTTCGGTTATCCATTCTTCTGTTGATGGGTATCTAGGTTGCTTCCATCTTTTGTTACTGTAAATAACACTGCAATGAACATGAGTGTGCATATGTCTGTTCTTGTCATGGGTCTCATTTATTTAGGATATATGCCTAATAATGGACTTGCTGAATCAAATGCTATTTCTAATTCCAACTTTTTAAGCAATAACCACACTGCTTTACACAGTGGTTGTATCATTTTACAATCCCACCAGCAGTGTATGGGATTTTCAATCTCTCCACATCCTCACCAACATTTGTTGTTTTCTGAGTTTTTGAACTTTGATATTATTGCTGAGGCCAGGTGGTATCTCACTGCTATTTTGATTTGCATCTCTCTGATGGCTAA
>NW_006927445.1:1991-2491 GCF_000298275.1 Orycteropus afer afer | reverse complement strand
TTATGTTTTCTTATCCAGTCTACAATGCTCAATATCTTGAGTGGTCAATTTAATCCATTTACATTCAGTGTAATAATTATCAACAAGTATGACTTTTTTTGCTGCTAATTTGTTATGTTTTCCCATGGTGTTGCTGATTTCTTTGCTCCATATAATTTTCTGTACTGAGCCCATTTTATATATGAATCATGTTATCATTTCCTTTGTTGCTATTGTTTTAGTATTTGCTAAATATTTGTGCTTGTCCTCTTTTTCATTTTGATATGAAACCTTATCATTTTTCTTTGAGTTTACATTGTGATTTATAAGCTTTTTGCACAAAATTAGAACATTCTGTTCTATTTTGAAATTGTCTTGACTTCCTCACCATTTAGAAGTTCTGCAATTATGCTATTTTTTCCCTGTTTTTGGTTTGTACTTATCCTCATTTGCCAACTGATGTCTCTGGTTCCCAGTTTAGAATCTTGTAAGCTTATTTATTTTGGATTCTTCTATAACTG
>NW_006927445.1:0-1491 GCF_000298275.1 Orycteropus afer afer | reverse complement strand
CAGAAGGCTGGTGGTTCAAATCCACCAGCCACTCCTCAGAAGGAAGGTTGGGCAATTTACTTCTGTAGTGATATTGCCTCAGAAACACAAGGAGGGGTTGCTATGAGTTGGATCTGACTTGATGGTAGTGCATTGTGTTGCATTATTTGAGGGACAATTTTGCTGGGTATATAATTTTTGGTTGGAAATTTTACCCTTTCAAAATTTTATATATATATCATCGCATTGTCTTCTCACCTTCATACTTTTTGCCAAGAAATCAGAGCTTAGTCTTTCTTATTGGTTGCCCTTGGTAGGTAACTTTTTGTTTTCTCTATGATGCTTTCAGAATTTTTTATTTGTCTTTGGTTTTGGTGAGTTTGATGATGATACACCTTGGTGACTTTCTGTTGGCATCTATCCTGCTTGGCATTCATTGGATTTCTTGAATGGATATATTCTCATCTCTTATCATATCAGGGAAATTCTCTTCCAACAAATCTTTGACAATTTTCTCTGAGCTTTTATTTGTCTCATCCTTTTCTTGAAATTTGATTACACAAAAGTTACTCCACATGAACCTTAGGCTTTCTTCATTGGTTTGGATCTTTTTTCTGATTGATCCTTTTCCAAAGAAGTGTTCAGGGAATTGTCTTCAGTCTCTCTAATTCTGACTTCCATTGATTTAATTCTATTCCTTTGCCCATTCAATGTGTTACCTATTTCTGAAAATTTACTATTAATAGTCTGTATTTTTATCTGTAGATTTTGTGTTATTGTTGTTGTTGTTGTTGTTAGGTGCTGTTGAGTCATCTCTGACTCATAGTGACCCTATGCACAGCAGAACAAAATACTGCCCAGTCCTGCACCAGGTCCACAATCATTGCTATATTTGAGCCCATCACTGCAGCCACTGTGTCAATCCATCTCTTTGAAGGCCTTCCCCTCTTTTGTGCAACCTCCATCTTACCAAGCATGACATCCTTCTCCAGGAATCAGTCCCTTCTGATAACATGACCAAAGTAGGTGAGATGAAATCTGGTCATTCTCATTTCCAAAGAGCATTCTGGATGCAATTCCTCCAGGACAGATTTGTTAGTTCTTTCAGCAGTCCATGGTACTTTCAGCATTCCTCGCCAGCACCACAACTCAAAAGCATCAACTCCTCTTTGGTTTTCCTTATTCATTGTCCAGCTCTCACATGCATATGAGACAATTGAAAATACCATGGCTTGTGTCAAGTGCCCCTTAGTTCTCAAGGAGACATCTTTGCTCTTCAGCACTTGCAAGAGGTCCTTTGCAGCCAATTTTCCCAGTGCTATATGTCATCTGATGTTCTGACTTCTGCTTCCATTGGCATCAATTGTAGAACCAAGCAATGTGAAGTCTTTGACAATTTCAATCTTTTCTCCATTTACCACAAAGCTGCTTATAGGTCCAGTTGTGAGAATTTTTGTTTTCTTTATATTGAGATGTAATCCATGCTGCAGACTGTATTCTTCAATCTTCATT
>NW_006927444.1:6354-7395 GCF_000298275.1 Orycteropus afer afer | reverse complement strand
GAAGTGAAGCGACAGACAGGGTAAGGAAGCCAGTACAGCGTGTATTCCATCCAGTTACCACAGTGGAGAAAATTTTGAGAGTCAGTGTATACCAGAGATCTCAGAGTTATCCCACTCAGAGCATGAAGGAGCTGGGCATTTATATACCCACAAATATCCATTATTGTTAGAAGGATGCTATGAGTGAACAAGGAGCTCTGGTGGCCTAGTGCCTAAGGCACTGAAGTGGTAAGGATGTAGACTAAGGTGCGCCTAACCCAAACCATGGTATTTTTCAATCACCTCATATGCATGTGACAGCTGGACAACAAGTAAGGAAAACCGAAGAAGAGTTGATGCTTTTGAGTTGTGATGTTGGCAAAGAATGCTGAGCATACTATGGACTGCTAAACAAACCAACAAATCTACCCTGGAAGAAGTGCAAACAGAATGCTCCCTGGAAGAGAGAATGGCCAGACTTCGCCTCACCTATTTTAGTCACATTGTCAGAAGGAACAATTCCCTAGAGAAGAATATCATGCTTGATAAAGTGGAGGGTCAAGGAAAAAAGGGAATGCCCTCAACAAGGTGGATTGACACAGTGGCTACAATGATAGGCTCAGGTACAGCAAGGATCGTGAAGTTGGCACAAGACTGGGCAGTGTTTCATTGTGTTGTACATAAGGTTGTTGTGAGTTAGAGACAACTCGAAGGCACTTAACAACAAGGGTGAGGGAGTTGGTGGAGCACCAGGGATGTCAGCTCCCAACCTGTCTTGCTTGTACTATGTGGCTGGTGTGACTAGTTAAACCAGTTGCTTTTGACTAAATTCCAATTCACGGTGTCCCCATGTGTGTCAGAGTAGAACTGTGCTCTATGTTTTCAAAGACTGATAGTTTAGAAGCTGATTATCAGGACTTTCTTCCAAGGCACCCCTGGTTGGCTCAAACCTCCAATCTTTTGGTTAGCAGCAAAGCCCATAACCCTTTGTACCACCTAAGAGGGACTCCTGATGATGTGACAACTCTGTCAACAGGAAATGTTGAGTTTAGCATTCTCTTA
>NW_006927444.1:4374-5374 GCF_000298275.1 Orycteropus afer afer | reverse complement strand
TACACTGTGGGAGGCCAAGCCAGCCCTGCCTCCACTCTGCTTTTCCTTCCAGCCATGATGGTTTTTTTACTTTCAGTTTTGAGCACTACTAGCTAACTTTCACTCTCTTTAATCTTATCATTTGTTCTTTGATCTCTTATATGTGAGTTACCTTGCATTTGTTCTCTGTAATTTCTTTGCACTTGTTGGAGGTAATCCACCAGAAGGAACCCTTTGTTTCATGGAGTAATTTTCCCATGAGCATTCTTCATCTGTCTTTTGCCTATGATATTCACCTCTTCCTTTAGGAGAGTAAGTGCCATGACTCCTCTCTCTGCTTCATTCTGTATCCCCAGTTCCTGGAACTGCACTTGGTACATTGTCTATGGCCACATATTTGCCCAACAGGAGATGGTTCCATGTTGGAGGTTTTTGTCTTCTGTGTTAGTTTCTTATTTATCCTGTAACCACAATATATCTTAAAACAATGCAAATGTATCATTTTACAGTTTTGCGCAACAAGTCTGACTGAGGTTTCACTGGGGTAAAATCAAGGTATCAGCATGGATGCATTCCTTCTGCACTCCTTGGTTGATGACCCCTTTCTTTTTTCTTCAAAGTCAACAGCATAACATCTTCCACTCTCTCTCTCTCTGATGCTTCTTCCTCCCTTTTTTAAGGTACCTTATGATTACACTTGGCCTACTCAGATAATCCAACATAATCTTGCCGTCACAACATCTCTGTCTTAATCACATCTGCAAAGTCCCTTTTACCACCATGCAAGGTAACATATTCACAAGTTTCAGGGATTAGAATATGAGAATCTCGGAAAGCCATTGTTCTGCTAACCACAAGTTCTTTCTAATCTATAAATGAGACAACTCTTTCTTAATACTCATTTTACCAAAAAGCATCAGTATAGATTTACGGACTGGGGACTGTGCAGTGGTTGATTAGATGGGAACATTGGAACTGAACCAGCCAATATGTATCAACATAAGTATGTTGTCTTGGAATA
>NW_006927444.1:0-989 GCF_000298275.1 Orycteropus afer afer | reverse complement strand
TGCACATCAATAGCAATATGATATTGTTGATCACTTCCTATTATGATTCCAGGCAGCCATACTTACAGGCAAGGCATATGAATATGAGCCCCAAATAAGAACAACACAGACAGGATGTTCAAATTATCCTTCTTTTAGTCCCCTGCCCTCACTGTCATGCCAAGCCAAATAGCACATCTCAGGAACACATCTGTGTTCTTATATCCTAACACCCACCACGTTCCATTTTTTAATCATTACCACAGAATCTTTCAGTTTCTTTTCAGACAACTCTGCATCCTGCTTTAAATCTGAGTGATTCTTTATGTATTTTTGATATCTTTCCTTGAATTAGTCTAAATTTCTCCAAACTTAGCTAATAGTTTTTAAAGTTCATGGTCATGGGCTTTAGCACTCATCAGTGTATCTGGTTAGAGTCTTTTAAATTTTTTGTCCTGTTCTCCCCACCTTCATGTCAGGCGGTTTCAGGGGGAAAGAAGCTATTACTCCTCCACCTTTTTTTCTGCAAGTCTTGTACTACATTTTACAATATCTTTTTAATTACTTAACTGCTCTGACCCAAATGCTCTCATGTCATCACAACTGAGTGCTATTTCCCTTGCTGGAAAATAGGAACATCAAATCAGCAAATAAATGAATTTCACAGGCTGATTATTTTCAAAGGAAGTTTTGGAATTAACTTTCTCTTATCCTCAGCCAGGCCTTTTGGACAACTCCTAAAGATGTATCCCAGAAGTGGCTGAGCAGTAGCTCATGAGCACTGAAATAAGAAGGTTACTTCTTGTCTTTTGTTTCTATACTTTTCATCCATATCTATGTGTTCTTTGGGAATGATTCCTCATCCATTAACAGCAAATCAGAGATTGATGGAAGGAGAAACTGAGCAGCAAATCTCAGATCCATTTTAAAATCTAGACAGGATGCCAGAAAATCATACAGCTGGATTTTTGGAAGTGTCACTTTTCATGGCACCTCCTGGGCCCAATATT
>NW_006927443.1:2162-7257 GCF_000298275.1 Orycteropus afer afer | reverse complement strand
TGTGGTATTGGCGAAGAACATTAAGTATACCATAGACTGTCAGAAGAATGAACAAATCTCCTTAGAAGCAAAGATGATGAGACTTTATCTTTCTTTGGACATATCATAAGGAAGGACTTGTAAAGTAGATACCGAAAAAAAAACCCAAAAAACCCCAAACTCATTTCCGTCGTGTCGGATCTGACATCTGACACATAGCCACCCCTCCTTGGGTTTCCAAGGCAGTATCACTATGGAAGTAGATTGCCCAAAGGTCAGTGAAAAGTGGGAAACCCTCAATGAGAAGGATTGACTGACACAGTGGCTGCAGAAATTGGCTCAAATGTACCAGCAGTTGTGGGGATGGTGCAGGATCAGGCAGTGTTTTGTTGTGTTATACATAAGGTCACAATGAGTTGGAGCCAACTCAGTGGCAGCTATCAACAACACAAATGCACTAAATGCAACACAAGTTAGCAAAAAAGTCAGTGTATCCAAGATGAATGATTACTGGATAAAAAGATGTTCATTAAAATAAAATGAAAGTAATGAAAAAAAAAAGAAGTCCCCAGAGAAGTACATCGTGTTTAGTAAAGTAAAGGATCAACAAAAAAGAGGAAGACACTCAATGAGATGGACTGGCAAAGTAGCTGCAACAATGGGCTTAAACATAGCAGTGTGTTTGAGGATGGCAGGTGGAGGACCAGGCAGTGTTTCGTTCTGTTGTACATAGGGTAGCTGTGAGCTGGAACCGACTCAAGGTCACCTAACAATAATAATAGTTACCTAGTCTTTGCCACTTCTGCTCAAATAATAATTTTTATTGTGAAAAATTTTTTTACACATTTTATTGCAGTATAATTTATGTACAGTGAAATGCACAAAACTAAAGTGATATGGGTCAATGTTTTTTTGTTTTTTTTTTTTTGCTGTGTTCCCTCCCCTCTCAAGATAATTTCTTTTAGAAGGATCAGCACAAGGCTAGTCCCTATGAGGCAGAGGTTAAAGATGTCCTAAATGTCCCAACTTTTCCAAACTGCTGTACCACTCCATCATTTCTAACATCAACACCTCCTCCTGCCCTCAGTACTCTCCTTCCTGTCTCAGGGTTCCATATTTCCTTGTAACGTCATACAGATCTCACAAACTGCCAAGGAAATGGCTCATGTGGTAGTGGAGGCTGGAGACTAGCAAATCCCAAGTCTGTGAGTAGGTTTGGAGGACTCTCCTCATGTGGTTGCAGGCTGGTGAACCCAAATTATCAGGTCAAATGACCAGCTGCTATCTCAAGTCCAGGGGTGAGATGATAATGAACCAAACGCAGGACCAGAGCAAGAGAGCAATCTTGCACAGAACATTCATATATATACCCTCAAGGAAACTAAGGGAGGTGACTTGAGTCACACCCTTCAGCAAGGCAGGACCCAAGATACATCCCACCCTAAACAGGCATAAAACCAAAACCAAACCCAAACCCACTGCCATCAAGTTGATTCTGACTCAGCAACCTCCACTGGGTGTCCAAGGTAGTAAATCTTTATAGAAGCAGATTGCCCGGTCTTCCTTCAGTTAGGTGGCTGGTGCGTTTGAACCACCAACCTTCTGGTTAGCAGTCAGATGCACTGCTCCACCAGAGCTCCCAAACCAAACAAACTCACTGCCTTCAGAGTCAGATCCGACTCATAGAGACCCCGCCTTGGGTTTCTGAGGCAGTATCACCACAGAAGTAGATTGCCCAACCTTCCTTCCAAGGAGTGGCTGGTGGGTTTGAACCGCCAGCCTTCTGGTTAGAAGTCAAGTGCCTGAGGCACTACGCTACCAGAGCTCCCTAAACAGGCGTAAGACCAAAAAGCCAAACTCTTTGCCATGGGGTTGATTCTGACTCAGTGACCCCCATATGTTCAGTATTAAAAGCACCTACAACCAGAATGCCTTCCTCACGTCTCACTGGTAATGCTTGCTCCTAATGGGAAAGGAAGTTGTGTGGAGCTCACATTGTAGCATGGGTTTCTGAGGCTGTAAATCTTTATGAAAGTAAATCGCCCCATCTTCCTTCCACAGAGCAGCTGGTTTGAACTGCTGAACTTCTGGTTAGCAGCATAGAGACTAGAATTTGCAATACATCACAAAATGGAGGAGTATGGCTAGAAGGGCCATATTAAGCAGCCCACTGCACTGAAACTTCCTTCAAACAAAATTAGAAATGCAGTAACGAGATAAGATTTATTCTTACCTCAAAAGAGAGAGAGGGGACTTAATTCCACAGTACCTCAAGAAGATACATATGTTGAATTTCCAAGCAATAAATTTCAGTCATTATGCATAATGTGTTGCTTTCAAAGTTTTGTCATGCAGGCAGCAGCCAAGAATTAGACCTAAAGGATCTAAGCTACCTGACTCCTTCCTCTTAGTCCTCAGGCTGCTTAGGGTGGTGGCTTGCCCTCAGATCTGCCCAGTCCAGCTTTTTGCAGATACCGAGATCTTTTCCTGGGCCACTGCTGGTACTTTCTTCTATTATTGGATTTCAGCATAAGTCCCAATTCATAGTTTTATCATTGAAAGTCTTCCAGTAGGGGTTCTCTTGAGACCGCTTTAAGGGAGAAAAATAAGATCTTCCAAAGCCCCTTTATTCTGATATGATGGAGTATAGTAGCATATCTCTTACTCTGCCAGCTGTTCTTTCATCCCCTACCTTGGCCCTTGACCTTCTTAGATTGTACACCCTTAGCTAAGTTTAAACACTGTATCTTCCTCCCTTGCTTTGATAAACTCTCAGCGGCTCTGTGTACTGAGTAGAGCCAGATACTCTCTATTGCCCACTGTGGAGGGGTTCTCAGAAAGCCATGTTAAGATGAGTCCCAATGGTATTACACAGAGGGGAAGAAGACTGGAAAGAAGTCATATTTTCCTCAGACAAGTATGGGCTGGGAGGTTCAGGCAGAGCATAGTGCAGGCCGCAGAGGGTGTAAGTAGAGCAGGCATACCAGGCAAAACATGACTGCTGCAACTACTGTGGGCAGTTTCCAACCTCGAGTCTCAGATTCCATATGCAGCACTGCACACTTCAATAAACAGGCCCAAGCACAATGGGCTCTGGTACCTGGAAGGAAATATTAGAGGATAGGAAGTTAATGGAGAAGTTTCCTACTCCCTAATAAAAAGAAAACAAAAAAGTATGTATATGTGAAGGAGCTCTGATGGAGTAGTGGTTAAAGCATTTGGCTGCTAATCAGAAGGTGGGTTGTTTGAACCCACCAGCCACTCCACAGGCAAAACGTGAGGCAGTCTGCTTCTGTAAAGATTTACAGCCTTAGAAACCCTATGGGGCAGTTCTACTCTGTCCTACAGGGTCACTGTGAGTTAGAATCGACTTGATGGCAGGTATTTATTTTATGGCGTAGGACCTAAGGCATTTGACTGCTAACCAGAAGGCTGGTGGTTCAAACCCACCAGCCACTCCTTGGAAGGAAGACTGGGCAATCTACTTCTGTAGCGACACAGCCTCAGAAACCCAAAGAGGGGTCATTAAGAGTTGGATCCAACTCAATGGCAGGGAGTTTGGAGTTGTTTTTTTTGTGTGTATGTGTATATATATAAATCTGTACATCCACACAAACATACATGCATATCTATGGGCTATTTCCCTCACAGTCCAGGCAATGATGCATTTTCTCACCTTTAAAAAACATGCTACAATGTGAGCTCCATCCAACTTCCTTTCCCATTAGGAGCAAGCATTACCAATGAGACATGAGGAAGGCATTCTGGTTGTAGGTGCTTTAATACTGAACAAACCCTCCAGGTTTAAACATAAGGAAAACTAAAACAGTCCTGCTCATGAACTGAGGGAAAGAGTAGCAGGAGAGAGTCTAGTCCAAGTTATCATCTTAGAGTTAATGTGAGCAGAGCAGGAATGTCATCTGTAATATACACAAGCTCGCATGCACAGTTGCTCTACCAATGCCCCTGGCTTCTAAAGATGACACCCACCTTGTAATTGCTGTGTTACATCAGGGAGAGGTAAGGTTTTTGCCAATGAGACTGCAACATGATCATCCTACTCAAAACTTGCTTTGCAATTTACTAGGTCTTGAAATAAATTAGTGAATTATAACCAACATTTTAAGAATAGACTAAAAAATATCCTATACCTAGAAAACCCAAGAAACTCAGGCAAAAATCTACTGGAACTAACTGAGAGATTTAGCATCATGACAGGATACAAGATCAACATCTAAAAATCAGTTGGATTCCTGTACACCAGCAAAAAGATTGCTGAAAAAGAAACAAGGAAATCAATACCATTTACAATAGCTATCAAAAAAATAAAATACTTGGGAATAAACCTTACCAGGGACATAAAAGACTTGTACAAAGAAAACTATGAAAAACTACTTCAAGAAACCATAAGAGATCTACATAAATGGAAGAACATACCATTCTCATGGATAAGAAGATTGAACATTGTGAAAATGTCAGTTCTACCCAAAGCAATCTATACATTCAATGCAATCCCAATCCAGATCCCATCAACATTCTTTAGGGATATGGAAAAACCAATCACTAACTTTATATGGAAAGGGAAGAGACCTCAGATAAGCAAAGCACTATCAAAGAAGAACAAAGTAGGAGGTGTCACACTGCCAGATCTCAAAACCTTCTATACAGCCACAGTAGTCGAAACAGCCTGGTATTGGTACAATGACAGAAATATAGACCAATGGAATAGAATTGAGAACCTAGAAATAGACCCATCAGCCTATGGTCAGCTGATCTTTGACAAAGGGCCTAAATCCATTAAATGGGGAAGAGAATGTCTGTTTAATAAAGGGTGCTGGCAAAACTGGAGATCCATTTGCAGAAAAATGAAACAAGATCTGTACCTCACACCATACACAAAAACTAACTCCAGCGGATCAAAAACTTAAATGTGAAACCTAAAACTATAAAGTTCCTCAAGGAAAAACTAGGGGCAAAATTAGGGGCCCTAATATATGACATTAGACAATGTGTAGCACTGGGAAGGTAAACTGCGAAGGAACTGTTATAAGTGCTGAGGAGCAAGGAGGTCTCCTTGAGGACTAAGGTGCGCCTGACACAAGCCATGATATTTCCA
>NW_006927443.1:0-505 GCF_000298275.1 Orycteropus afer afer | reverse complement strand
TGGTTACCAGAGGTGGGAGGGGGAGGTATAGATAAGTATTGATTTGGGTGAAGAAAAGGGCAATGTACCAAATGTGAGTGATCAACCTGGTGGCACTGAGGAAGAGGAAGACATAGAGAGGTACATGGGAGATACAGACAACAAAGATGAAACCTTTTACACATAGAGTACTGTGTTGTCAGTGAAGGCAAACATGGATATATAGGTGGATAGATGGGTGGACAGGCTGAACTATTAGGTATGTCTATACAGCAGGGAGTGTACCCAAGACCATGTATAGGGTTGGCAGACAACGGTTCTACAAGTGTATTTGTAAGTTCTGTAAGAATTCCCAGGTGTATAATAGAGTCAACAAGGGACAAGGTTGCAATCATTCTTGGTCACCGCTAGCTACCCAGAGGGACCAAGTAGTTGAACCTGTGGGCTCAGGACCATAGTCACAGGGGATATCAAGCTCAACTGGCATGACATACTACACAAAACATTGTTCCACCTCCTACTTTGG
>NW_006927442.1:5970-7930 GCF_000298275.1 Orycteropus afer afer | reverse complement strand
AAAAAAAAAAAAAAAGAATATATTTGATGCACTAACACTAGTGACTGAAGATCAGAAGAGCTGTGTGAAGACATCAAGGGCATTATACATGAAGAAAGTTAAAAGCCATTAAAAAGGCAGGAAAGAAGGAAAAGACCAACATAGGTGCCAGAAGAGGACCTGAAACTTGGTTTTGAGCCCAGAGTAGCAAAAGCAAAAAGATGAAGTGAAAGAGCTGAATAGAAGATTTCAAAGAGTGGCTCAAGAATACACAGTAAAATATGATAACGAAATGTGCAAAGACCTACAATTAGAAAAGAAAAAAATATTGAGATTTCTCAAGCTAAAAAAACTGAAGGGAAAATTCAAGCCTTGAGTTGTGTTACTCAAAATTTCTTTTAAGCAAAAAAAAAAAAAAAAAGACATAGGAAGCATCAAAAGATGGTAGAAGGAATACATAGAGTCACTGTACAAAATATGCAACCATTTTAAGAGGCAGCTATGATCAAGAATCTCTGGTACTGAATGAAGAAACAAAAAACAAGCCTCCAGGTACCAACTGAAATCTCTCAACAAATGGATGCAATGCTAGAAGCATTTATTTAGTCATCTAGGTCAAGAAATTTGGAAGACTGTTTACTGACCAGTAGCAATCCACATCTATGCTCATTCAAAGAAAGGCAGTCACAGAGAATGTGGAAATTATCCAATAATATAATTACTGTCACATACTAGGAAATTTTGCTGAAGATAATTCTAAACCATTGGCAGGTGTAATCAAGAGAGAACTGCCAAAATTTCAAGCTGGACTCAAGTGTACAGAGGATAAGGAATATTGCTGTTGTCAGATGGCTCTTAGTCAAAAGCAAAGAATACCAGAAAGATATTTACCTGTATTTTATTGACTATGTGAAGGCATCAGACTGTGTGGATAGTAACAAATTATTATAGATAACATTACAAAGAATAAGCATTCAAAAAAAAAAAAAAAACTTAATTGTGCTCTGTGGAAGCTATACATAGATCAAGTTACAGTCATTCAAAAAGAAAAAAAGGGATGTTGTGTGGTTCAGAAATGGAAAAGACGTGTATCAGGGTTGTATCTTTTCACTGTGCTTATTCAATCTGTATGATGAAAAAAATTCGAGAGGCTAGACTACATGAAGAAGAACAGGGAATCAGCATTGGAGGAAGACTCATTAACAATCTTTGATAAGCAGATGACATAACTTTGCTTGCCAACAATGAAGATGACTTGAAACACTTACTGATGAAATTAAAGACTAAAACCATCAGTATGGATTAAACTAGAAAATAAAGAGAGTGAAAATCTTCACAACTGGATAAATAAATAATACTTTGATAAATGGAGAAGAAATTAAAGCTGACAAAGATTTCATTCTCCTTAGATCAATAATCAATGCCCATTAGTCCAGTAGTAAAGAAATGAAACAACTTACTGCTTTGGGCAAATTGGCTGCAAAAGATCTCTTGGAAGTTTTAAAAAGCAAACATGTTACTTTGATGACTAAAGTGCATGTAACCCAAACCATGGGCTATTTAATCATCTCATACACATACGAGAGCTGGACAGTGAAAAAGGAAGAGAAAATAACTCATACCTTCAAACTGTAGTGTTGGCTAAGGATATGGAATAATGAACTATCACACAAACAAACAAATCAGTCTTAGACGAAATACAACCAGAAAGCTTGTTAGAAGTGCAGATGGTGAGGTAAGATGGTGGGCTAGGCAGAAAGACTGCACAGACCTTCTTCAACAAAGTAAAGGGAAGCCAATTAACATAGACATAGAAGATAATCCTGGACCCCTGAGCCTTGAAGGGAAGGATATAGAAGTGGACTAAACCCCAACTAGCAGAATTTGCATGAAAATACCAAAAAAGGAGACAGACGGAGCTGCGGTCTGGCAGCGATCCTGAGCGATCCTGACGGCACGGCACAGACAGCTTGGAGATTCC
>NW_006927442.1:3786-4420 GCF_000298275.1 Orycteropus afer afer | reverse complement strand
AGAACAGGAAGAGAAAGATAAAACCACTGAGAAAATTGTCCAAGATTTTCTAGAGGAGAACTTCCCTGATATGATGAAAGATGAGAATATATCCATTCAGGAAGTCCAATGAACCCCTAACAAGATAAACCCCAAAGGAAATCACCAAGACACATCATCATCAAACTCATCAAAACCAAAGACAAAGACAGAATCCTGAAAGCAGCACAAGAAAAACACAAAGTTACCTACAAAGGACAGTCAGTAAGAATAATCTCTGATTTCTCAGCAGAAACCATGCAAGCAAGAAGGCAATGGGATGGTATATATGAAACCCTGAAAGAGAAAAATTTTCAACCAAGAATCATATACCTGGCAAGATTGTCCCTCAAATATGATTTCCAGATAAGCAGAAACTAAGGGAATTTTTTTAAACCAGATCAACCTTACAAGAGATGCTAAAGAGAGTCCTTTGAACAGAGAACCAAAAATAGCAAATAACAACCAACCATTAATACACAAGATGACATAACACAGAAACCACAACTATGGACATATCTAAAGTAAAATGAGCTTACAAGATTGTAAACAGGAAACCAGAGACATCAATTGGCAAGTGAGGACAACTACAAACAAAAAGAGGGAAAAGACTATG
>NW_006927442.1:2767-3277 GCF_000298275.1 Orycteropus afer afer | reverse complement strand
TCAATATGCTGCCTACAAGAGACACACCTTAGAGATAAAGACAAAAATAGACTAAAAATCAAAGGTCAGAAAAGATATATCAAGCAAATGGCAACTGTAAGAGAGCAGGAATGGCAATATTAATTTCTGATCAAATTGACTTTAAGACAAAAACCACCATATGAAACAAGAAAGAACATTATATAATGATTAAAAGATCAACTGAACATGACGATATAACCATAATAAATATCTATGGGCCCAAGGAAAGAGCCCCAAAATACATAAATCAGACTTTAAAAGAGTTGAAAAGCCAAATAGATGACTCCACAGCCATAGTGGGAGTCTTTAATACACACTTTCAATGAAAGATAGAACAACTGGAAAGAAACTCCAAAAAGATGCAGAAGAGCTAAACAATACAATCCAGTAACTGGGCCTTATAGACATCTACAGAGCACTTCACCCAACAGCAGCACAATATACATTCTTCTCCAGTGCACATGGAACATTTTTCATGATAGACCATAT
>NW_006927442.1:0-587 GCF_000298275.1 Orycteropus afer afer | reverse complement strand
ATCTACTGGAACTAATTGAGAGATTTAGCATTGTGGCAGGATATAAGATCAACATCCAAAAATCAGTTGGATTCCTCTACACCAGCAAAAAGATTCTTGAAAAAGAAATAAGGAAATCAATACTGTTTTCAATAGCTACCAAAAAAATAAATTACTTGGGAATAAATCTTACTGGGGGCACAAAATACCTGTACAAAAAAAACTATAAAATCTACTTCAAGAAACCATAAGAGATCTACATAAATGGAAGAACATGTCATGCTCATGGATAGGAAGATTGAACATTGTGAAAATGTCAGTTCTACCCAAAGCAATCCATACATTCAATGCAATCCCAATCCAGATCTCATTAACATTCTTTAGGGATATGGAAAAACCAATCATTAACTTTATATGGAAAGGAAAGAGATCTCAGATAAGCAAAGCACTATTGAAGAAGAAAAATAAAGTAGGAAGTCTCACCATGCCGGATCTCAAGACCTACTATTCAGACACAGTAGTCAAAACTGCCTGGTATTGGTTCAATGACAGATACATAGACCAATGGAATAGAATTGAGAACCCAGATATAGATTCATCGACCTATA
>NW_006927441.1:5824-6310 GCF_000298275.1 Orycteropus afer afer | reverse complement strand
TATGTGAAAAAAAAAAAATGGGCAGAAGACTTCACCAAGGAGGATATTCAGGCGGCGAACAAACATATGAAAAAATGCTCACTATCATTAGCCATTTGTTGTTGCGTTGTTGTTAGGTACCTTCGAGTCGTTTCCAACTCATAGTGACCCTACGCACAGCAGAACGAAACACTGCCTGATCCCGGGCCAGCTCCATGATCCCTGCAATACTTGAGCTGGTCATCACAGCCACCATTTCAATCCATCTCATTGAAGGCTTCTCCCTCTTTCATCGACCCTCCACCTTACCAAACATGACATCCTTCTCCAGGGAATGGTCCCTTCTGACAACATGACCAAAGTAGGTGAGACAAAGTCTGGCCATTCTCACTTCCAACGAGCATTTTGGCTCCACTTCCTCCAGGACAGATCTGTTCGTTCTTTTAGCAGTCCATGGTACTTTCAGCATTCTTCACCAGCACCACAACTCAAAAGCATCAACTCTTC
>NW_006927441.1:2881-4264 GCF_000298275.1 Orycteropus afer afer | reverse complement strand
ATCAATCTTTATGCATTCCATTTCATTTTTGACAACTTCCAATTTTCCTAGATTCATACTTCGTACATTCTGTGTTCTGATGATTAATGGATGTCTGCAGCTGTTTCTCCTCAATTTGAGCGGTGCCACATCAGAAAATGGAGGTCTCAAAAGCTTTACCTTATCCATATGAGTAAGACTGGGTTTACTCAGATGATGCAGCTCTTTCCCAGTCCTATTTTGAGAGCCTTCTAACCTAACCGGACTACTCATAAAGTTGTGCGATAATGTACCAGTTTCTTTGCTATTCATAAGGTTTTCCCTGGCCAATTCTTTGAGAAGTGGACAAGCCTCTTCCTTCTTCCTAGTCTGTCTCAGTCTGTAAGCTGGGCTGATACCTGTGCATCCTGCTAAGTTTGAAACACCAGTGGGTCAGTCTCAAAACTCACATCAACATGTCACCATGGTAGGACAAACTGAAAGACAAGTTTGTCTCCCTGTTGGAAACCTCTCCTACCACCCTTATCTGGGTCCCTGCAGCTGAATCCTCCTCTGTCACAGTTCCTGGGCCTTTTCCTACCCTTTCTCCCACTCTCCCGCCCTGCTGCTTTGGGCGTGCCTGGGTTCCTTCTCCTCACCAGCTCTCTCCCGTTGGTCCTGGTCTCCAGGCCTATTCTTCTCTGCTCTCCAATTCTCCTGCCCTGATGCTTTGGGCATGCCTGGGTTCCCTCTCCTCACCTGGATCCTGTGGCTCACTCCCGTTGGTCCCAGTCCCTGGTCCTATTCGTCTGCTCTCTCCAGTTCTCCCACCCTGCTGCTTTGGGCATTAGCCATTAGAGAAAAGCAAATCAAAACAATAATGAGATACC
Source organism: Orycteropus afer afer (assembly GCF_000298275.1). Classification (NCBI taxonomy): domain Eukaryota; kingdom Metazoa; phylum Chordata; class Mammalia; order Tubulidentata; family Orycteropodidae; genus Orycteropus; species Orycteropus afer. The sequence continues at coordinate 3,416 of NW_006927441.1, read as the reverse complement.
ATCTTGCTCCAGTACTAGTAGCAAAGTTCAACAAGACAGAAAATAACAAATGCTGGCAAGGATGTGGAGAGATTGGGACTCTCATATACTGCTGGAGGGACTGTAAAATGGTCTAGCCACTGTGGAAAGCAGTCTGGCAAATCCTTAAAAAGTTGTAATTAGAAATACCATTTGGCCCAGCCATTCCATTACTAAGTATATATCCTAAAGAAGTGAGAGCCATGACAAAAACAGACATATACACCTATGTTCATTGCAGCACTATTTACAATAGCCAGAAGATGGAAACAACTAGGTGTTCATCAACTGAGGAATGGATAACCAAACTATGATACATACACACAATGGAATACTGTGCAACCCTAAAGAATAATGAAAAGTCTGCAAAACACTGCATAACGTGGATGAACTTGGAGGACATTATGCTGAGTGAAACAAGTCAATCACAGAAGGACAAATATTATATTAGTCCGTTATTGTAAAAATCAAGGAAAGGTTTATATATGGAAAGAAATTTTCTTTGTTGGTTACCGGG
>NW_006927441.1:0-1361 GCF_000298275.1 Orycteropus afer afer | reverse complement strand
ATTGCCCAACCTTCCTTCCGAGGAGTGGCTGATGGGTTTGAACCACCAGCCTTCTTGTTAGTAGTCAAGTGCTTTAGCCACTATGCTACCAGAGCTCCTTAGTGGGCAGTAATACATAGGAAAGAAGGACACAGGGAAAAGGTATCCACAGGAAGGAAGCGGAAAGAAAGCTGTTACATTATGGGGATTGCAATCAATGTCACGAAACAAAATGTGTATGAACTGCTGTATGGAAAATGAATTTGCTCTGTAAACTTTTGCCCAAACCACAATATAAATAAATACATACACTGTTGAATTGAAGAGTATAATGAGATAGAGGGACATTATTGGTGAAGACCAGGTGTTAGGTTTTCCAAAGGCTCCATGTGAAGTCACCAAGGTCCAAAGTCTGTTCCTCAGCTCTATGGGTAAGAAATTATCCTGTAAATGACCCAAAGATATCCAAATTCACAAAAGGCTAATAACTAATCAATATTAGCTAACGTGTATTGAGTACTTACTCTGTAGTCAGACATTATTCTAAGTATTACATGAATTATTAACTTATCTTTAAAAAAATCCCATGAAGTGTGGTAATCTCAAATTATTATCTCTAATTTAAAGATGAGGAAATTTGAGATTGAGAGATTAAGCAACTTTCTCAAGCTTACACAGTTCTCTAGTCCTCTGTTGTTGTTGTTACATGCCATTGAGTCAGACCTGACTCATAGCGACCCCTCCTTGGGTTTCTGAGGTGGTATCACTACGGAAGTAGATTGCCCAACCTTCTTTCCGAGGAGTGGCTGGTGGGTTTGAACCACCAGCCTTCTGGTTAGCAGTCAAGTGCCTTAGGCACTACACTAGTGCTGCTATAACAGGAATACCACAAGTGGATGGGTTTAACAAACAGGAATTTATTCTCTTGCATTTTAGGAGGCTACTAGTCTGAATTCAGAGTGCCAGCTCTAGGGGCTAGGTGAAGGCCCTTCAACCTTGGGCCTCATCTCTGCCTCTTTGTTCTAGGCTCACTGGAACAAGCTGGAGGCTTCTTTTGACTTGGGCAGCTGCTGGCTGCTGAGGCTGACTAACCCAAGGTCAGCAGGTAAAATGGCACAATCCCCAAATCAGCAGAAAACACAGCAGGTCACCAATTCAAGTCTAGGAACTGGAGATGAAGACCTGTCCAAGTGTAGAATCCAGATGTGCCAAAAAGCTAGCGATCTTCCTCAAAGCTTCCCCATAAAAAAAAAAAGAAAAAAAAGAAGGTGAGGACTAGGATTGCTGGTCCAATAGAGCCTGGTGGAACCACTGAGAATATGACCCCTAGCTGCCCTTCAGGTCTGGAATTGAACCCACACCTGTGGTTTCCAGCCAAACAA
>NW_006927440.1:7577-8272 GCF_000298275.1 Orycteropus afer afer | reverse complement strand
AAAAAAAAAAAAAAAAAAACCCTAACATGTCCCCCTCCCCCCAAAAAAAAGAAATGTGAAATGATTTTAAGTGGGATAGAATTGAGTCACAAAAAAATCTTCCCTATGGGAATAAATGAAGTCTCCAGGTAGTGCACACAGTTAACATGCTCCACTGTAATCGAAAGGTAGGAGGTTCAACTCTACCCAGAGATGCATCAAAAGAAAGGCCTGGAGATCCACTTCCAAGAAATCAGCCACTGAATACCCTGTGGAACACAGTTCTACTCCTATACATGTGGGATCGCTGACTTGGAGTCAACTCAGTGGCAACTGGAGTAAGTATAGGTAGGGCAAGTCTGAGGATGTGGTGGTGATAGCATTGAAGAAGGGGCAGAGTAATTACTATAATTGCCATTTATTAGGTACTGATACTGATTATATATAGGGAGCTCTGGTGGCATATTGCCTAAGGATTTGACTGCTAACAACAAGGCTGGTGGTTCAAACCCACCAGCAACTCCTCCGAAGGAAGGTTGGGCAATCTATTTTCATAGTGATATGCCTCGGAAATCCAAGGAGAGGTTGTTATGAGTCAGATCCGACCCAATGGCAGTAAATAGAAAGTGTGACTGAGAAGGTGATATGCTATACCTGAAAAGACCTACTTGATTTTGCTAACATGTACAGACAGAAACCTGGAGAATATGTATGGG
>NW_006927440.1:4110-4847 GCF_000298275.1 Orycteropus afer afer | reverse complement strand
AGCTATTGATCTGACCAATGCCTTTTTCTCGATACCAATTTCAAAAGACCATCAGAAGCAGTTTGCCTTCAGCTGGCAAGGCCAACAGTATACTTCCACAGTCTTTCCTCAGAGGTATATCAACTCCCCGGCACTATGTCATAATTTAGTCTGTAGGGAACTTGATCACCTTTCCCTTTCACAAGACATCACACTGGTCCATTACATTGATGACATTATGCTGATTGGACCTAGTAAAGAAGAAGTATTGATGACTCTAGACTTATTGGTGAGACACATGCATGCTAGAGGTTGGGAAATTAGCCCAACGAAAATTCAGGCATCTTCCACCTCAGTGAAATTTCTAGGGGTCCAATGATGTGGGACACATCGAGATATTCCTACTAAAGTGAAGGATAAGTTATTGTATCTGGCTTCCCCCACAACTAAAAAGGAGGCACAATGTCTGGTGGATGTCTTTGGATTTTGCAGGCAGCATATCCCTCATTTGGGTGTGTTGCTGTGGCCTATTTATCAAGGGACTCAGAAAGCTGCTAGTTTTGAGTGGGGACCAGAACAACAGATGGCTCTGCAACAGGTTCAGTCTACCATGCAGGCTGCTCTGCCACTTGGGCCATATGATCCAGCTGATCCAATGGTGCGTGAAGTGTCTGTAGTAGATAGAGATGCTGTTTGGAGCCTTTGGCAGGTCCCTATTGGTGAATCACAATGCAGACCCTTGGGGTTTTGGAGCAAAG
>NW_006927440.1:2986-3471 GCF_000298275.1 Orycteropus afer afer | reverse complement strand
CTTACCAAGGCTGATTTGGCTACCGCCACTGCTGAGGGCTCAATCTGCCAACAGCAGAGACCAACTCTGAGTCTGCAATATGGAACCATTCCTCGGGGTGATCAGCCAGCAACCTGGTGGCAGGTTGATTATATTGGACCACCTCCATCATGGAAAGGACAGTGTTTTGCTCTTACTGGAATAGATACTTATTCTAGATATGGATTGGCCTTCCCTGCACGCAATGCTTCTGCTAAAACTACCATCAATGGACTTAAAGAATGCCTTATCCACCATCATGGTATCCCACACATCATTGTTTCAGATCAAGGGACTCATTTCACAGCACATGAAGTGTGGCGATGGGCTTATGCTCATGGAATTCACTGGTCTTACCATATTCCCCACTGCGTTGGATTGGGTTCTCTAGAGAAACACAAAAACCAGCAAAGTATATATATATATATTTATAGAGAGAGAAAGAGAGAGAGAGAAATTTATCTTAG
>NW_006927440.1:0-1421 GCF_000298275.1 Orycteropus afer afer | reverse complement strand
CAAGGGGAGTTTCCCTAGGGGTGTGGCCTGCTTCCAGGATACCCAGGGACATCCTGGGAAGAGAGACATTCTTCTGTGGATCGGGATTCTGTTGTGCTGCCTACAACTGTCCATGAGTGAGCAGTCCACCATTCAGTCTGGAGACCTTGGATTCGTCATTTGTTGGAGTCATCAGCCAGTGTACTGCCTGTCAACCTTGAGCTTCTCAGCCCCTGTGGTTGTGGAAGCTAGGAAAAGCCTCCAGCCTGACTTTTATATATATATGTAAGTGTGTGTATATATATATTTATAAGCTTTGCTGGTTTTTGTTTCTCTAGAGAACCCAGTCTAACACAGGGGGACATTGACAATGTAGGACATTGACACTTTAAATGCAGTATCTCATTCCATACTTACAGCATCACCATGAGGGAGATATACATACTTTATTATCCTTATTTTATGGATGAAAAAAAATAACAGAGGTTAGCTTGCTCCAGTTGACACAATTATTGTGTTTCTGTCTTTCCTCATCTGTCTGCATATCTGTTAGGCACACTGCTCCAAGGCTTCAATCTATTTGTTCTTGTTTTTGTGTACCATCAAGTTGATTCTGCCTCCTAACAACTGTATAGGATAGAGTAGAACTGGCCCATAGGATTTCCTAGGCTATAATTTTTATGGGAGCAGATTGCCTGGTCTTTCTCCTGTGGAGTGGCTGATGGTTTTGAATAGCCGAACTTTTGGTTAGCAGCCAATTACTTTAACCATTGTGCCACTGAGAGTCTTTTCAATCTGTTTAAGGAACAGTGTCATCACCCCTAAAAGGAATGAGGATAGTGTCATTGTAAACTAAGTAGCAATTTTCACCAACCCAATGAGAGAGAATGAAATTAAGAAAACCAAAAATGTTCTGCATATTTTCATAATGATCTGAGTAACAGCATTTCCTTTTTGTTATCTTTCTTTCATTTTCACTCAGATAGGATTGTTTGAGCCCCTTTTTACTATATGTATGGTAGAAACCACCGAACACTGAACACTTTCCCTTGTTACCCTCCCGAGAGGGACCGGGTCTCTGGGAGCAAGGTAAGCACAGGCAGGCTGGTGCTTACTCACTGATATGCACTGAACACTTTCCCTTGTTACCCTCCCGAGAGGGATCGGGTATCCGGGAGCAAGGTAAGCACGGGCGTAGCACAGAGTAGCAGGCCAGAAGAGCAGGAGAAAGGGGTAAAACCCAGGAAGCCAAAGAGAAGAGCAATCAGCCAAAGGGATTAAGGAGGAGGGGAAACTCAGGCCCACCCAGAGTAGCAGGCCGGAAGAGCAGGAGAAGGGGGATAAAACCCAGGAAGCCAAAGAGAAGAGCAATCAGCCGAAGGGATTAGGTGAGGAGGGGAAACTCAGGGACGCCCAAAGAAGGCCAGAAGAGCAGGAGAAAG
>NW_006927439.1:1529-7083 GCF_000298275.1 Orycteropus afer afer | reverse complement strand
TGGAACTCTTGTTGATGAGCTGATGTTCTCCACACTTACTCAGTTTGGTGCTAAATGATAGTTTCACACACATATCAGTATTGGCGGAAGAAGCATCCTTTCTAAAGACCCTCAATAAGAAGATGCTGTCACAATAGAGAGTGGACTACTCCATGCAGCCAGAGTTCATTTTATAGTATATTCATCATGTGCCTCATCATAAATTAGACTACTTCTGATTAGAAAGTTAAGAACCCACACTTCACTAATGTAAAATTTGGATGGAGTAAAACAAACATAAATGTATTTGAATATTACTACATAATATCATGACTATAAAAACCAAAAACAAACTCACTACCATTGGGTCAAATCTGATTCATAGCTGAGCCGCTTTGTGTTTCCAAGGTGGTAAATCTTTATGCAAGCAGATTGCTCAGTCTTTCTTCCATGGAATGGCTGGTGAGTTTGAACCACCAAACTTCTGGATAGCAGGCAAATGCCTTAGACACTGATGTGGATTAAGAATTAAATACGAGAGCCAACCTTCCTGTGCATACTGGTATAAAATTCAGTTCCTCTATGATAGACCTTTTGCTGCCCCAATTGATGAAGAAAGAGAAGTTTGCAGACATATCTCCTGCAGTGAAAATAAACTCCAAGCTGGAGCCAGCTGATATTAAATAGATTCAGAAATGCCTGAACACTCCACATTTAATAGATTGCTGTGAGTTGGAATTAACTATGAGGGCAACTAACAGTATCAATAACAAGGCACTACAATAGCCAAATACAGGATCCTAAGAAAAGAAAATTCTGTTATATCTGCTATTTTATATAGTAAAAGGAGAAGGTAGAGATCCACTCTAGAAATTTCTAAATGCACCAAAAACTTTTCTGTAAGCAATTCCATCACAATACCCCATACAAAAAAGAAAGAAAAACTGCCATCGAATCAATTCCAACTCAGCAACACCCATTGGGTTTCCAAGGCTGTAAATCTTTACGGAAGTAGATTGCCCCATCTTTGTTCCATGGAGCAGCAGGTGGGTTTGAACCACTGACCTTCTGGTTAGCAGCAAAATGCCTTATCCACTATGCCACCAGAGTTCCTTACAATATCCCATAGTCATCTCAAACTCCCATTGAAATAATCACTGTGCTCACTCAACTTATTGAAATACTTAATTAAGAAAAAAGAATGACCATTTAACTGGTCATATCCAGGACCTCCTCTCATTTCTCCGATCCACTTTGCTGTCTCTTTTCCTGTTGCCAGTGCTCAGTCCAGGCTCTCATGAGTTCTACCTGGTTAGCTGCAATAACCTTCTATTTACTTGTTCCTTCATGCACTTATACTTTGCTCTAAAATTACACCAAATGAGTTATCAATAGTTTCTGGTATTGTTGGTTGGCCATACTAAATCCTCTAGATCTAGACCCAGTTAATCTCTCGGGACTGACCTTCGGCCACTCATCAGCATGTGAGACTCCTTTGGTTCAGCCATACCAAACTACACATAACTCTTTAAACACACCATGTTGTTTTATACCCTTATGGCTCTCAACTATATATGCTGTTCCTTCTGCCTGAAACACAGGTCCATTAGATTTCCACCTACCTAGTCACTGCCTGGTAGCATAGTGGCTAAAGCACTTGGCTGCTAACCAGAAGGCTGGCGGTTCAAACCCACCAGCCACTCCTTGGAAGGAAGGTTGGGCAATCCTACTTCCATAGTGATACTGCCTCAGAAACTCAAGGAGGGGTCACTATGAGTCGGGGCTGACTCTACGGCACATAACAACAACAACAACAACAAGTCACTGCCTGTTCTTTAAGTCTCAGAACAAGCCTATCTCCTTTGCAACCCTGATCCACTATTCCATTTCGATGCCTCCCCATGCACAGCTCCCAAACACACTCCCAGAGGAGCATTTATCACAGGATTTGGTGCATGGTGATTTACCTGGTGATTTACTTGTTTTCTGCCCCATCATGATCTATGCTCTCCAACGACAGAGGCCTTAGTCCGTCCTAGAAACTTGCACCTACACTAGTAAGTATTCAGTCAAAACCAATGGACTTCTTCTAGAATGTATTCTATACCTTCTTGCAAATATAAACTTTACATATTTTACTTTGGGGTGACACAGTCATCATGATGAATTTTGATTTTTGGACTGGACAATAAATCTTCAGTTTGTAGAAATACTTTTCCCTGAACAAAATGACCCGAGACTCTGGTTAGTAGGTCTAGTTTCTATACTGTTTCAGTCTCTTGTCTTTCTGGCAGGCTATTAGCTCTATCCTAATCATTACTATGCCCACCTCTGACAACTCAATGCTTCTTTTATTTGATTTTGTTAAAGGCTTCAGATGGGGAACCAGAAAGAATGAAAAAAAAAAAAAAAAAAAAGCTAAAATAGTAGTAAACAGCCTCTAGATCAGGGCACAAAAGTTTTCCGGTAAGTGAAAGTTCCTAACTTTAAATGCACTGATTTTGTACTATGTGTTTTTGCTGTTTTGAGATCATTTTTACCTGTCTAAATGAAGGTGTTGATATTGCAAGAAAGCTAAGTCTAGAAGCAATAAAATAAAAATAGTAAATACGAAAGAAAGCTCTCACCTTGGTTGAAACCTCAGCAATCAAGTTCTGCTTATTTGGATCCACAAAATCCACAGATTGACCTTCAAATTCAATCTTCCCAAGCATGGTACCCTATCAAATGAGGAAAAAAAATAGACAGTAACCGTGAGCCATGATGAAGGTGATGACAGGATAAACTCACAGGGACTTAAACAGCTGCTCCAAGACCTAGATGTCTTGATAACTACTCATAATCAGCAGCAGCAGATCTTCATCGTCTCCAACTGGAAGGATGAGCAATTTGCGCAGAGCATTTTGGGAAATGCAATCACTATCATCAGGGCTATATCAGTTGCCTGGGGCAGGCTAGTCAAAAGACACCAGAATACAAATCTCCAAATTCCAAGCAGATTTGGACTGCAGCATGTACAAGCCCTATTCCTTAGCACATGTGACACAAAGCTATTTCATGGGACAGGTGGACATAGCAATCCGTTGAGAAGAAAATCTTAAAAATTAAAGAAAATGGCAAAAAAAAAAAAAGAAAAGGGGACATAACTTCACTATGATACTAAAATTAATTCACACACACACAAAAGAATGGGAAATCCTCCATAACTCAAAAACTTTAAGTGTGACAGTGAAAATATTTATGCTTTGAACATGTTCATGTCCAGGTGTTGTTAAGAGTCTGAACTTTAAAAAGTATCTAACCCTTAGGAAGTTTTCACAAATTAGCCTTGCTAGCTGAAACATGGTTAAAGGTTTCTTTTCATTAACTTAGTCTTGAGACTTAGTAATTAAAAACTAGGAGGTCTGGTAGTGTAGTGCTTAAGGCACTTGACTGCTAGCCAAAAGGCTGTCAGTTCAAACCCACCAGCACTCCTCAGAAGTAAGGTTGGACAATCTACTTCCGTAGTGATACCACCTCAGAAACCTAAGGAGGGGTTGCTATGAGTCGGGTCTGACTCAATGGCAAATAACAACGGCAACCATTAAAAACTAAATATAAAACTTATTAACAAATGAAAACAAGTTTATCTTGACCTATTTAAGAATATGGCATATTATATACATTTAGTAATCCAGATTTTATTAAAGAAAAAAAGTTAAAATAATCCATTGATCTGCCTTTCTCCTAGGAAATTATTCCATTAAAGAACATAGAAGGAAGCCTTGATTTCTCTTTCAAATTTTTTCATCAGTAGAGAAATGGGGACAAGTGAGTGAGGGTAAAGAACTCCAGCACACAGTTCAGACATGACTGTTATTAGAGTGCTGTTGTTCCCACAAAATGCGGTCTCCAACTCTGGGAAAACTAATTGGAAACCATCTTTCACCTCCACAGTGCTAAATTTCATGGTGGTCTGTACTTACTTTTAAAGTCTAAGTCACAGAATCACTGTAACTGTATTTATGAATCCCCAACTTTGGAATTTGGTTCTCAGCTCTCATTCTCTTTTTCTTAAAGCAAACTGGATGAAATACAATCTTCCTTTTTCAACCTAAACTTACAGAAGTGAAAGCTTCACTAATCATTTTTAAATGTGAACCAGCCTCACTTGCAATCATATATCATAGGCAATACTACTATTTTGTATGTACTAAACTATTCAACCAAATTTTGGAAATCGAGTTGTCTTTGATGAAAGGAACATTTACCTTACATTAGCCTAGCACCTGAAAAGATACCGTGTGGTCTTGACAAGTGTTTTCCCTCATCTTTATGGTTGACTACATTCTAGCCAACCTGCCAAACCTGCAGCTTTCATCAAATTTCCCAATTTTATTCCTTCCCCACCCAGGTAACCCCATCATTGTTTACTGTATCCATCACATCATAACACTAAGAAAACACAAGAACCTACTTGGTGTAAAAAAATCTTACTAACATACATTCTCAAGAAAATTGTGGAGGAGGAAATGAAAGCATAGGTGGGCTCTAACAGCTTCATAAAATCTCACTGCTTTCCTTTTGGCCGTGGTATATGTCCATGTCCTTATTTTCAAAACTTGTTTCTTGCTCTTTACGGAGATCTTGTGTCAATATATATTCAAGCAAGAAATCTACAACAGACCTTCTTGAAGAATCTGTTCCATATATGTACTTTCAAATAGTGTCAGGTATATTGTTCTTTATACATAAATAATTGTTGTTATTTAAGTGCTATTGTTAAAACTGAATGCTATCTCCAACTCTGGGAAAACTAAATGAGAAAACTTTAAATGTATTTTGGAAAACTTAATAACCTATGTTAGGGAAAGGTTTCTTTATGATGAGGGATAAGAAGGCTTACAGTAAAAGAAAAAAAAAATAGTATCAACATCTGATAACACAAAGAAGCAAACAGATGGTGATAAAATATTCTCAGAGGAGGGATCAGATGTTGTAGTGATGGGATATGAAAACAAAGGTAAACTCTCTTTTTAGCACCTTGGTCATTGATACAACGTCAAGAAAGATAATGTCTTTGAGGCAACTCATTCTGTGTTCATTTGGCACACTCACGAAATATAACTTACTAATTTCATAGCCACTCCTTGGAGGGAAGATAGGGCAATCTATTTCCGTAGTGATACTGCCTCAGAAACCCAAGGAGGGGTTGCTATGAGTAGGGTCCTACTCGATGGCACATAACAACAACAACAACAATTTCATAGAAAGGGGATCTGGTGATGCATCAGTTAAGGCATTTGGCTTCTAACTGAAAGGTTGGTGGTTTAAACCTACCAGCCTCTGTGTAGGAGGAAGATGGGCAATCTACTTATGTAAACATTTAAAGCCTTGGAAACTTTGTGGAGCAGTTCTACTCTGTCCTATAGGGCCACTGTGAGTTGGAATTGACTCAATGGCAGTGGATTTGGGTTGATATCTGGTAGCATAGTGGCTAAGACACTTGCCTGCTAACCAGACAGCTGGCAGTTCAAACCCACCAGCCACTCCTCGGAAGGAAGGTTGGGCAATCCTACTTCCGTAGTGATACTGC
>NW_006927439.1:0-579 GCF_000298275.1 Orycteropus afer afer | reverse complement strand
GAGTCGGAGCCGACTCATAGCGACCCCTCCTTGGGTTTCCAAGGCAGTATCACTACAGAAGTAGATTGCCCCATCTTCCTTCCGAGGAGTGGCTGGTGAATTTGAACCTCCAGTCTTCTAGTTATCAGTCAAATGCCTTCGGCACTATGCCACCAGAACTTCCCTACCAGCAACAAATTCTTCATCACAATCACTTTCACTTGTTGCATATCCAGCTTTTAAATAATTGAAAAGGCTTCAAGTTATTATTTGCACTACACTAAGGCTAAGTAAGAACTGAATGCACTGCACCTGTTTCAACTTACCTAAAAACTCCTCCACACAGGAACAGATCTCATTTGTGACCCAACCCAACTCAACCCACTACCATTCTTTAAGGAAACAAAGTGCCTCATTTTTCTTTCATGGAGTGGCTGGTGAGGTCAGCCTGCCAATCTTTTGGTTAGCAGCAGGATGCCTTAACCACTACACCACCAGATCTCCTTTGTTCATAACCCAGGGACTGCCTATACCTCTGAAGGGCCTTATTGAGTAGTCACCAACACTAAAACTTGCCATTTTACTAGTCTGTAAGACGAC
>NW_006927438.1:1913-6924 GCF_000298275.1 Orycteropus afer afer | reverse complement strand
ACTCTACTTCTGTAATGATTACAGCTTAGGAAACCCCATGGGGCAGTTCTACTTTATAGGGTCACTATGAGTCAGAATCCATTCAAAGGCATTGTGTTGTTTTGTTTTTACATAAACACATACAAATCAAAAGAGATTGCTTGTAATCAAACTTTCAATGTATCAATTCCTACTAAGAAATAGAAATAATGAAGTAGTAAAATATATGATTAGCAGCATGGATTTTGAAATAATACAGATCTGTGTTATTAGATATGACCTTGGATAAGTTACTTACTTCACTAAACTGGAAAATGTAGATAACCATGATGGCGAACTCATAGAGCTATGATGAGGATAAAACAAGATAATGCCTGCAAAGCACTCCTGTTGTTGTTGTTGTTATGTGCCATCGAGTCAGACTCGACTCATAGTGACCCCTCCTTGGGTTTCCAAGGCAGTATCACTATGGAAGTAGATTGCCCAGCCTTCCTTCCAAGGAGTGGCTGGTAGGTTTGAACCACCAGCCTTCTGGTTAGCAGTCAAGTGCCTTAGGCACTACACTATCAGAGGTCCTCCCCACAAAGCACTCCTACAATGTCTCAAATACAAAAAATGCTCATAAATAACCATTAAAGATTCATGGGTAAGTTGCAATTTTCAAGTGTTATGGAAAAAAAGGAAGTTAACATTTATTGAGTATTTACTACATTCCACGCACTGAGCAAGGCATTTCACATGCATAATACAATCAATTTGGGGTGCGATTTATGCTGCCTTCCAAAAGACAATAATAAACTGTTTTTTCTAGATTGAGAAGGTAGCAAATTGTTTTAGGCTTCCCGGAACATTTTCATGAACCTATTGAAATGTACTGAAGGTTTCTTAACCTCCTACATTTATTTCATCTATAGAATAAAACAGTGATGGCCTCAAATCCAGCTTTACAGCTTTGATTACCTACCTATAAGGATAACAACCAACTGAACCAACTAGAAACTGTCCTCAGGCCATGATGAATCACTCTGTGTTGCCTTTCCTAGGAGTGGGGTTGCTTTGTTCTAAACCATCTGTCTCTCCAGGTACTACTTGCAGCAGAAAATATCACGATTGCAAGAGTAGAGTGACAGTAGAGTACAGAGTTATGTAATTGACTAATGCTAACTCGGCTAAAACATTCCAACCTACACTTTCAACATTAGAGAAACTATCTGCTTGTTAATTTAAATTCCCAGCCAGAGACCCTACTCCCTGCCTAATAAATATTAATTGGAGCCTTCCAGACTCAAGGCAAGAATCACAACCCAAAGAAATTCCCTTGATTCTGTACATTTTATCAGCCGTGAGTTTACATTTACTCATGTAATAGTCTGATAATTAAAACATCTATATAAAAAAAAAAAAAATAGGGAGCTCTGGTAGTGTAGCACCTAAGGCACTTGACTGCTAACCAGAAGGCTGGCAGTTCAAACCCACCATCCACTCCTAGGAAGGCAGATGGAGAAATCTACTTCCATAGTGATACTGCCTCAGAAACCCAAGGAGGGCCCCGCTATGAGTCGGGGCCAACTCATCATACATAACAACAACAACATCTAAAAATATCAATCACTTCTATCCAAAGCAGTATGCCACTGAAAGATGGAGATCGTCCTCAGATAGCAGTGCTCACTGTGCAGCCTAAAAGCACAAAATTCCAATGCTTATTTCCATGTGTGATGAGCTTCCGTTTGCTCAAAAGGCAGAAGAAAGCCAGATTAAGTAGATCAGACCAAAGTCATGTCTCTAAGATCCCTTTGTGTCTTTCATTTCCTTTGGTGCGTGAGATCCACTGAGAGCTGATTAGCAAGGAGTGATTCAAGAGAAAACTGAAGGATATGTTTCAAATCCTCATTCATTTGTTCATTTGAGAAATAATTACTGAGTGCTTTCTATGGGTCAGGCACTTTTCTCAGCACTAGATAACAACGGTAACAAAGGTGACATGATCACTTGACTCTTAGAGTTAACGGCACAGAAGGACAGGCAGAAAATAAACAAAGAGATAAATAAATAAATAGATGTGTTTTGATAAACGTTCTGAGGGAAATAAACAGGATACTTTGATGGAAAACAGCTAACCTACATTTTCTAAGTAGATCAGAGAAGGCTTTTTTCAAGAGATGACATTTAAAATAAGACTTTACAGGTGGAAAGAATCATGAGGGGATAATGAATAATTGATAGGAGAGGAGGACTAAATAGTGTATTTGTAGGTGGTGTGGGGTTGGGAAAGGAAGGCAGAAGTGGACACAAGATACAATTAGAGGGAAGAATGTATATAAAGACTAAATGGAAAATGAGTGAACTCTGAAAGTAATCACACTTTATCCTTCCATCCTCGGATTTGTTTGTAATTGTTTAACTCATGAGCAATGGCTTCCCAACAGGTAAGGGTATTTATAAGTTACTTAAAAAGGAACAGAGACTTCTTACATTAATGACATTGGACTTCAGTGCTCATCTCATTGGCCCAACTAGAGATAATCCTCCGGTTGACTACCTGGCATAAGTAGAATTGAACGATGCAGCTCTAGCATGCAGCTTTAGTGTAAAGCTTGTTTTTTAATTCTTTACTGAAGCATTAATCTTGACTTTACTTCAGAAGGGAATATTACTCTTTTAGCTCCAAGGCTACTGACAATGTTCTCATAAGGTCAAAGTCAAAGCAGTGTAAATGAAACTCTCTCCTGAACCAACAAAACAGAGAGTTTGAGTTTGTTTGTATTTTAGATTTTACAGCACTGTCTTTCACCCAAAGCCTTCAAACCAAAAACCAAACCAAACTCACTGCCATTGAGTTATTCTGACCCACAGCAACTCCTTCTTGGGATGGAAGTAGATTGCCTAGTCTCCCTTCCAAGGAGTGGCTGGTGAGTTTGAACCGCCAGCCTTCTAGTAAGCAGTCAAATAGCTTAGGCACTATGCCACCAGAGCTCCAAACTCTTTAGAGCTCTTTAATAGCCAGCGTCCTTCCCTCTGGGTCAATAACTTCACAGAAAGCACATATTAGATTGAGGTACCACTCTCTCTTCTTGTTTGCTACATACTTACTTGTTAACTACCACAGGCTTGTTGTTCAGTCATTACACTTTCCTCCAAAAAATGGATTCCATTAAGCTAACAAAGTGGGCAGTTATTTCCAGAGTCCTTGCAACCTTGCCTACTTCTCTGATTACTGGATTTTGGTTTATAGTTACAGTCCAGTGACAACAATGACAAGTTCTTTTGATACCCTGGAATTAATCCAGAAAATTCTTCTGCATTACAGTCTGATAGGTTTATCTCTACATCTGTTTTTCCACAAGCAAGCCCCCACTTGCTGAAATACCATGCCTTGCATATCTAAATCTTAGCCACTATTCTTGTAAAGTTTTCTGGAACATTCTAGCTCATGGTGTTATTTCCCAATCTTGAATGTTCAGTGCTCTTATCAGCTATGACATTCAATTGATAGTGATAACACCATGTATTTATAGACACTTTTTAAAAATGACCTCTAATCAAAGTGTAAGAATATATCTAACATTGTGTCTCACTAAACATTCTCATGTATAGAGTAGGTGCTCAATAAAAGATCAACCCTTACTACATTAATGTAAAAATCGTACACTTCTTATACTTTTCTGTAGAATTTGTTATCACTGAGTCACTCAGGTCCTTGTAAAATATGGGAGTTTAGATTGAGACAGAACTGTGCCTGAAAAACATCAACTTTGCTCATTAGCTAAGTTATTTTTAGAACAATATCTAAGTATATGCCAGTGTGCATCAGGCCTCCTTCTTAATTTTGGGAAAATATCCAATTCTGAGAGTCCATGTGGAATGCTAGAAATTGCTCCCTATTGGAGAGCTGAAGAGAAAACATGTTTTCTCCCTCCTCACTCCTGTCTATCTACTAGGGCATGGATTATCAGAAGTGCTCATTCAGGACTTTGAATCTTCACTGAGTGTCACCAAGATCAAGGAAGAGTCAATAATTAATGCATTGCATGGTGTCTAGTGTGAGTTAGGGTGGTTGTGAGAGGCAAGAGGATGAGCATAGAGCAGAGGGGTGCTGCCATACTTTCCTATTAGGTGGTCTTTGCTATGGTTCCTCTATCTAGGCTCCCTTTGTTGTTGATAGTGTGTCAAGTCAGTTCCAATTCACAGTAACCCTATAAATGAGAGAACGAAAACTTGCCTAGTCCTGTGCCTTCCTCACAATTGTTGCCAAGTTTGAGCTCATTGTTGTAGTCACAGTTTCAACCCACCTTGCTGATGGTCCTCCTCTTTCTTGCTGATCCTCTACTTTACCGAGAATAATGTCCTTCTCTAGGAATTGGTCCCTCTTGAGAATGTGTCCAAAGTACGAGAGATGAAGTCTCACCATCCTAACTTCTAAGGAGCACTGTGGCTATACTTCTTCCAAGAGATTTGTTCGTTCTTCTGGTAGTCCATTATATATTCAGTATTCTTGGCATTAATTCTTGGGTCTTCCTTATTCATTGTCCGTCTTTCACATGTGTGTGCATGATGTTGGTTATCGGTCTACTTGTGCATATATATATATATTTTTAAGTTGTAATCCATACCACAGGTGTAATGATTTCCTTGATTCCTGTCAATTTTCTGCAGTAATTTCTTCATATTTTTTGACCATTTTTTTTTCCTGGTTAAATTAATCCCAGTTGGTTTCTTGAATTGTTGACAGACAACTATAACTGATACATTCATTTATAAAAATAAGATGATAGTTACTTCCTTTCCATTTAATGAAATAGTATTTATAAAGTATCTAACAGGACACTTGGAACATAGGAACGAATCAGTAGTTAATAGTTTAAAAATATATATATATAGTTTTATTATTTGCTATCCTCTAGGAGCTCTGGTAGCATAGTGCTTAAGGCACTTGACTGCTAACCAGAAGGCTGGCGGTTCAAACCCACCAGCCACCCCTCGGAAGGAAGGTTGGGCAATCCTACTTCCATAGTGATACTGCCTCGGAAAC
>NW_006927438.1:0-1014 GCF_000298275.1 Orycteropus afer afer | reverse complement strand
GGAGGAAAGGTAATGTTTTTTATGCAGTCACAAAGAACTTGTCTGAATTATGTTCAAATGTTTGGTGGAGGTAGAACTTTATAAGTAATGAACTTGAATATCTGGATGAGATTTATAAGGAAGAACTTAAAGAAGTCATGTGAGTTTTCCTTGTCAATTATACTAAAATGTGAGAAGAAAGAGACAGACTTAAAAATGAAGTTTGCAAAAGGAAAACAAAACTTAAAGATCTGGAAAGTTCTGTTGTAAAAACTAAGGACACATATTTTAACATTTCTGGCAAGGGCATGGCTGAATAACGTTATATTAAAGAGATTACACCTGTGACTGATGGCTGTAACCAATTACCACAGTAAAAAACCCATCAGCTTAGACTGAAGAGGAAAGAGAAAGAATGAAAAGAAAGAAGGGTGTCTGCTTCTTGAAATTTTACAGGCAGGAAACAGGCCAAAGGAGATGCATCTGTTGTCCTCTGAGAAAAAAAAAAGACAATCCCTGGAACAACCCAGAGATCAGCAGAACAATTGGAAGACGCATGGGAAGCAGGATCTTCTTAGTTTCAAAGAATGGGGCCGTGGTGTCCTGGATCTCAAAGGGAGCAGTCCTTTTAGGTTTCAAAGAGTCTGATCATGTCAACTCAGTTCCGGAGTATGGGACTGCCATTACAATGTGTCATAACTGAGGGTGGAGGGCTGCCATGTTCAAAAGGCAGAAGAATGGGGCTTGCTGAGGTCAAGAGGATGGAGTTCACCACTCAGATGATCTAGGAGAATGATACTGCCTAAAGCCAAGGAAATAGAGTTACCATTGGACTGGGCCTGGAGAATGCAGGTGAGGCCAAGGGTTGAGGGGCCTCCATCCAGAATCCAATATCCCGAATCTGGAGAGTAAGCTCACTGCTTATATGGTCTCAAAGAAAAGAAAATTATTATTATTATTTTTTTTTTTATTAGGATTTGGGTGAAGATTTACAGAGTAAATTCACTTTTCATACAGCAGTTCACATATACTTTG
>NW_006927437.1:0-7041 GCF_000298275.1 Orycteropus afer afer | reverse complement strand
TGCCCCGCCTCCTGGCTTTGGCTTAGTTTTATCTGAAAAAAAATTAGTTTTTTTTCTGACATTGAAAAAAATACAATTACAAGTTTCAAAAATGATTATGCCATTGCTAAGCTTATTTAATTATATCATTTTATGCTTTTCTTTATGCTTCACAAATTAATGTGGTTGAGATTTAAAAACTTCTTAATCGTGTAGCTGACTGCAAAGAGCCCTGGAGGTATAATGATTAAGGGTTCAGTTGCTAACCAAAAGAAAGATGGTTCAAATCCACCAGCTGCTCCATAGGAGAAAGATATAATATTCTGTTTCTGTAAAGATTTCAGCTTAGGAAACACTATGGGACCGTTCTGTAGGGTCATTTTGTGTCAGAATTTATTTGGTGGCACACAACAACATAGAGGACTGCAATAGATAAAGTGTGCTTGGAAATAATTAAGTATTTCTTAACATTACACACACATATATGCATTATATTTTTACATTAATTTCTCATAGAATATTTTAATATTTTATGTGACTTCCTTATTGACTGAAATTAAATTTCCATGTAATTGACTGAAATGAAATTTCTATGTGTACTCTGGTATGCATTTTGTTTTTGCGTATTATTACTTTTACTTTGGTAATATCTTGGCATTATTTCTTTATTTTGAAATCATTTTTGTACTTTAAATTGGATCAGTTTTAAAAGAATTGATCTTGAAAACAGTATTTATCTCATGAATGCAGATGATACTGATATCAATTTTGGATACCATGAAGTGGAAGAACAGTGTAGGCAGTCTTTTGAGGCTTGGCAAAACAAACAGAAAGAACTAGAATATCAAGAGAAAGAAGCTCTTAAAGCTCAGAAGGATAGAGAAGAAAAGCAATTTTTAGAAGAAGAAGAAAAGAGACATTGCTGGTTGAAGCACTTTGAGCTTGAGAAGAAGAATTTAGAGAATATTCAGAAGGTAAGACTTTAAATTTTAGTTTTCATTTTTTATAAATTCTTTGAGTCAGTAGCAACACTCTGAAAAGTGCTGATATTTTAGATTATGGTTTGGATTGAACTTCCATGACTTTTAACTACTCTTGATATGGACTTATGTGGAAGTAATTAATTGTAAGTTAACAGTATTTAATATGGACTCCTTCATAAGTTTTCACTGAAATTCATCAGAATTTCAGATACATTTGGATCTAGGGATCTAAGGGTCAATGAAGTTTCAAGAATCATCCTGGAGGTCTGACATTTATACTATAAACTGTTGTTTTTATATTTTTATATGGGTCATGGAGAAGGAGCCCTCGTGGTGCAATGGTTGAGTGCTAGGCTGCTAAGTGAAAGTTGGTGGTTCCAACTCACCAGTAGCTCTGTGAGAGAAAAGACCTGGCGATCCACTCCCCTAAAGATTACAGCCTAAGAAACCCATGGGGGTAGTTCTACTGTGTCATATATGCATGCAGGAGTCAGAATCTACTTGGCAGCACCCAAAAACATTAACAATCATACGGAAAGGCAACAAACTTTTTGACCATGTGCTAAAGGGACAGGGAGGTCACATGTTCTGACCTCCTCTAACCCCACAAGAGGAAGACAGAATCATCATCAGTAACCCAAGGCCTATTTCTGCAAGGCCAGACATGCTGCCTCCCTCCAACCTATCACTAACTGTTCTTCCCAAAGCACCTACCACCTCTCTCCTGGGTTCAATAATTCACTGCAGTGACCACACAGAACTCACAGATTATGGGGTTTATTAGGGAAGCACCAGGCTATGACTCAAGTTCAGGAAAAATGCTCAGTCTCTCTCTCAGCCTGTCGTCTCTCAGCCAACAGTCTCTCACAGTCTGTCTCCCAGCAGTGCGTGCCCCTCAGTGTCTCTTTCTCAGCAGCACATGTCTCTCAGTGTCTGTTTCTCAGCAGCACATCTTCCTCAGCCAGAGGTCAGAGAGAAACTTCTGCCTCTAGGAGGCCTCCTTTTGAGCCTGGTAGAGTGGCTAAACCAACTAATCATAACATCAGAATTCTAAGCACCTGAGAGAGAGTGGGAACTTCCCAGAACATTGCTTTGTATTGCACCCAACAGAAATACCCCAGGTGGATAAGTTTTACAATCAGGAGCTCCTCAGTTGCTTACAGCAAATTCCACCACAGAGTTTACAAAGACTTATGGCTAGAAAAGCCATACCAGGTAATTTAGTACACTGCACCACGTAATGTCCTTGCTATGTGTCCTGACATATGGCATGTTTTATAAAAGACCATGTAGTTGAAGTGGTTCATACATTTAGGTGACAGTCCGTGCCCTGCCTCCATAATTGGACTAATTTCCTTGGATTATAATTTTTTGGGTGTCAAGTTTTTTTTGTTTTTTTTTTTTTTCATTTTTTCTAGGAGGTCCACATAGTTAGGTCAAGATAGTGGCATACCAAGTAACTAGGGGATTTTAGAGCCCTCCTTGTGGACTATCAGGATTCTTACAATGTCTGGAGAGCAAGCAGGACTGCCTTACCTGTCTTACATTACTAAAGTTGGTTTATATTTCACCCAAAACTTGCTACTTTTGAGTGTTACGTATTAAAAATGTGGTCATTTAGGCAGTTTCTGCTATTCTAACCCTCCACGTTGAGTACATTGTATTTCCCTGGTTATATAAATTAAAAACAATTATATCTTTATAAAACCAATTCACCTATTTCTTTAGATAGTGAACTGGGAACTTTTTACTTTCCTTTAGTTATAGTATCCTTCTCACAGATTAGATTGATTGTGGTCATTTCCAGAAATCAAGTTTGTTATTTTTTAAGAATTCCAGAATTGGATTAAATACAAAGTAAGTCATCTGAGCAGTGTTTGCGGACTTGTACTGAACTGCATCACTGTTATTGTTAGTAGTGTTTTCAGATTTTAAAAATATCCATTTTTTTTATTCCATCCAGAAAAATTTTCCTTTTTATTATTTTAACCAAATTTTATTGACTATTTCAAATACAAGGCACTCTGCCAGGGATTAGGATAATACACAAGTATTAGAGTAACACAGAAAAACATGCATCCCATCCTCCAAGAATTGTAATTTATTTTTAAAAAACAATTTGTAATTTATCAGAAAATTATGACTTTTTAAAACATATGAATTCGTGGGATTAATTAATTCCTTTTTATATGTTTTATTATGGAGCTGAGACTTAAAAGCTTTCTAATGGGACCTTTCATAATTTTATAATGATAGATTCTAAAATACATAGTCTAGTTCCTTTCCTTAGTTATTTTCTGTGTTCTTTGCTGTCTGCCTCCTCTGTTTCACCAAACAGCTATTAGAAATCTCTCCTTGAATATTCTACCCAGCTCCTGCCTCTTTTTTCTTAGCAAATGATCGCATAACATTTTTTGCACTAATATAAACTTCCTCTTCTTTCTAAGACCATATCTATTTAGTGTGAGCATCTGCACTCATCTCTTTTGCCTTCCCACCATCTCAGTAAGAGAGATTTATTCCTTTTGCCAAAGGTTAGCTTTTCTTTATCTGCTTTATAATCTGTCCTCTTTCAATTTATCTATATTTTCATACATGTTGAAATTCTCCTCTCTTCTTTCTTCTTTCCCATTGTTTATAAGCATGGTCAATTTTCTCCCTTACTGAAAATAAAGCAAAAGAAAACCTTAAGACTAATCCTGCTCCTACGTCTCATTTAGGTGCTCTTTAGCTCTACTTCTCATAATCAGGCCTCTTGGAAAGTAATTATTTTCTCTATATCCACTTTCACATCTCCCATTTAATCCTAAAGCTGCTATTCTGCCACTACCACCTCATTGAATGAAACGACCCTTGATGAAAATGACAAATGACTTCTCAATTATTGTCTGACTTTTTAGTGCTACTATAACATAAATACCACAAGTAGGTCCTTTTAACAAATAAAAGTTTATAGAATGCTAGAAATCCTACCTCAGGTCACCAGTTCTAGAGGAAGGCTTTCTTTGTTTGCTCTGTGGTAAAATTCTTGTCTCACTTTTGGAGATCTTCAGGTGGCATCTCTTTCCACAATTCCCGCTTGCTTGCTTCTATGCCTAATCGAATCCCACTGTCATTAAGTCAATTCCAACTTATGGTGATCCGATGGGACAAAGTGGAACTACCCCATCGGTTTCAAAGGCTAAAAGTCTTTACAGAAGCAGACCGCCTCATGTTTCCCCTATGGAACAGTGGTTAGGTTCGAACAGCCAGTCTTTTGGTTGACAGACTGATGCCTTATCACTGCGCACTGGTGCTCACAGTGCCTAATTTCCTTTTATATATCAAAAGTGATTGATTTAAAACACACCCTACACTTATATGACTTCATTAACATTTCAAAGAAAACCCTGTTCCCAGATGGGATTACATACTTGTGTTTTGGGGTTAAGATTTACAGCGTATATTTTGAGGAGACACAATTCAATCCATAACATTTACCATTCTCAAAGGTTCTTTCAGGTATTGTTTTGTTTTTTTGAAGTATTTTATGCCATTGACCACTGTTGACTGTTCCCCTTTCTCTTGACCTGTCAGGAACTGCATTATCTTGATTATCATCTTACCTATTTAGCAATTCCTCTGTTTATCTATTATAAGCTTCCGTATTACTTTTCTAGGGCTGCCACAACAAAGTACCCAACAGAAATACATTGTCTCACAATTCTAGAAGCTAGAACTTTGAATTCAGAATGTCACCAGTTTTTATTCTTTCTAGGATCTTGGAGGGAGAATTAAGGAGGCCTGGGCACAGTACTTAAGACATTGGACTATTAACCAGAAGGTTGGCTGTTCAAACCCACCAGTTGCTGTGCAGGAGGAAAATGAGGCAATCTACTTCCTTAAAGGTTTATAGACTTGAATAGCCAATGGGGGTCTCTGTGAGTTGGAATCGACTCAGTGGGACTGTGTTTGGTTTGGCTGGTTTGAGGGAAAATCCATTCCATGCCACTCTCCTTGTTTCTGGTGATGGCTAGCAATCCTTGACACTCCTTGGCTTACAGATGCATCACACCTATTTCTGCCTCTGTTTCCACATTCTTCCCTATGTATCTCTCTGTCTCTTTGTCTCCTCTCCTCTTTTTAGAAGGACACCAGTCAAGTTGGATTAGGCCCACTCTACTCTGTATGACTTCATATTAACTGCTTCTGTAAAGATGCTGTTTCTAAATAAGGTCACATTCACAGGTAACTGAAGTTAGGACTTTGCCATATCTTTTTGGGGACATAATTCAACCTATAAAAGCTTCTTTTTCTCTCTCTGTCCTTAAATGTGGTACTATCTAGGATTCCATTCATAGTCTTTTTCCTTTTTAGACACTTTCTGTTTAATCTCATCTATAGCAATGGATAATTGGAATGAATTCTAAATTTATAATTTAAAATAAAGTAGAACACATAGCTCTACTACAGATACTTCACACTCAGAACTTAATGCATGTCTTTCTAAATAGAGCTTCTCCTCTAGTATGCTTTATTTTAATCAGTTGTCCAAGCTGGAAAAATGAGGACCATTTTGCCTCTTCCCTCTCTTTTATTACCCTCTCCTCTCTCATACATAGGAGCTCTGGTAGCATAGTGCCTAAGGCACTTGACTGCTAACCAGAAGGCTAGCGGTTCAAACCCACCAGCCACTCCTCCGAAGGAAAGTTGGGCAATCTACTTCCCTAGTGATACTGCCTTGGAAACCCAAGGAGGGGCTATGAGTTGGTTCAACTTGACAGCACATAACAACAACAATATAACTCTCATACATATATTATCCATCTTCTGATCTATATATCTACTGCTACTCCTTAGTACAGGCTCTCCTACTCTCTGAACCAAAAAAAAAAACACCAAACATACTGCCATCAAGTCAGATCCGACTCACAGCGACCCCTCCTTGGGTTTCTGAGCCGGTATCACTGTGGAAGTAGATTGCCCAACATTCCTTCCGAGGAGTGGTTGGTGGGTTTGAACAACCAGCCTTCTGGTTAGGAGTGGAATATTTACTATATTCTATAATTTGTCTTTCTACCTTTGGTTTTATATTCCTCAGAGTCATCCATGGTGCTGTCAGAGTGATATTTATAAAAATCTTCTTTCTTGGCTTAAATCCCATAGAAAGATCCCATGGTTCATATAAGATAATGTTCAAAGATTTTTTCCCACTACCTTTATATACCTTCAATTGGTAATTTGTGGGAATTTCACATTTATGCTGTTTTTCCATTTATTCTTCCAGCGGCCACTAAGGTGGTGACTCATTCTCACATGAACATCTCTAATATGTCCTCACTGATCTCTACTGTCTCTTTGGCTCTATCTCCCTATTTCTATCCAATCCAAACCTATGATTTTTCTAAAAGCAGAGCTCTAATAATTTTCCTAGTTCAAAAGCTTTTAAGAATATCCAATATGTCTTCTTTACTTCTTGTAATCCTAGTCATTTCATGGCTAATCTTTGGTTTGAAATCTTTCCTGATCCTCTAATTATAATACCTGTCTCCACTGTTATCCTTCATAGTTCTTTTCTTGCAGTAAAATTTTTCTGTTAAATTTAGGGTGATTTGTGAATTTATAATAGTGTTTTCATATTAAATTTGAAGATTTTGAAGAAAGAGACTGTATTCCACTAATCTTTGTTTATTCTGAAGAGTCTTAATAAAGATGCTAGTAGCTATTGATATGGAGCTCTGGTGGTGCAGCACCTAAGGCATTTGACCATTAACCAGAAGGTTGGTGGTTCAAACCCACCTGACACTCCACAGAAGAAAGATGGGGCAATCTACTTCCATAAAGATTTACCAATCAACTTGATGAGAGAAGATTTGATTTTTTTTTCACTCATTATTGAAAGGAAACCGTTATATACTCAACTCATTTATTTTGCGAGTTAATGGACCAATGTATAGAGAAAAAAAAAAATTAAGCAAAACCGTTTTATAAACATTTTATTTATTTTATTTTTTTTATTAGGATTTGGGTGAAGATTTACAGAGTAAATTCACTTTTCATACAGCAGTTCACATATACTTTGTCTCATGTCATTGACCAA
>NW_006927436.1:1733-7002 GCF_000298275.1 Orycteropus afer afer | reverse complement strand
AAATCTACTACAAAAGACCTCTTTAAGTGCTTAAGAACAGAGATGTCACTTTGAAAACTAAGCCGTCATGTTTTCACTAGCCTCATAGGCATGTGAGAGCTGGAGAATGAATAAAGAAGACCAAATGAGAATTGATGCATTTGAATTGTGATGTTGGTGAAGAATATTGAACATACCATGGACTGCAAGAAGAATGAACTAATCTGTCTTGGAGAAAGTGCAGTTGGAATGCTCCTTAGAAATGAGACTGGCCAGATTTTGTCTCACTTACTTTGGTCGTGAGACCAATCCCTGGAGAAAGGTATTATGCTTGATAAAGTAGAGAGCTGGAGAAAAAGAGGAAGACTCTCAACAAGGTGGATTGACACAGTGGCTGCAATGATGGGCTCAAGCTTAGCAGTGATTGTGAGGATGGCACAGGACTGGGCAATGTTTCATTCTGCTGCACACAGGGTCGCTGTGAGTCAGAAGCAACTCGAGGGCACTTAACCACAGTAAAAACAGCAAGAAGAAAGGCCTGGCAATCTACTTGCGAAAATCTATGAATCACAAGAAAATAGTGTCCAGTATAATGCTGGAAGATGAGCTCCCTAAGTGGGAAGGCACCATAATAGGCACGACAATAGACTCAAGCATACCAAGAATTAAGTTAATGCAGGAACTTGGATTAATTCAGTTAATGCAGTGTTTCATTCTGTGGTACATGGGTTGCTGTGATTCAGAGATTATGAGACAGCAAGTAACAACAACAACAGAATGAAAATAATATTATCTGTCTCATATGTTTTCTGTGCGATAAATTCAGGTGATCATTCTATGTCAACTATTAATACGTATACATTAGCATCAATTAGAAAATCAAGGACTTCATCTGACATTTCTCAAACCCATTCCTTGACCCACCCCTAGAGTTCATTCCTGATCCATCCATGTTAATGTCCTCTTCTTTTCCTTGATACTAATTAATTTCAGATATTATCCAAGAGTCCCACCAGGTACGCTACCTACCTAATCAAATATAAAATCAACACAATTTATTCCAGATTTGGCTAACTACATCTAATGTAAGGAGCCCTGATGGCACAGCAGTTAAAGTGTATGGCTGCTAATCTAAAGGTCAGCAGCTGGAAACCCACAAGCCACTCTGCAGAAGAAAAATGTGGCAGTCTGCTGCTGTAAGGATTATAGCCTTGAAAACTCTATGGGGCACTTCCAATCTGTCCTTCAGTGTCACTATGAGTGGGAATCAACTTGGGCAGTGTGGTATTTCTAATGTAGTTCATTTGTGTAGAAGATGGAGAAAATGAGGACTAATTCCTTTCAAGACTCTTTGGAGAACCCCATTCTTAGGCTGCTGCTGACTCCGTAATGTCACTCTCTTGTCCTCCTGAACACTTGCCTCTTGCCTTATTTCCCTGGTCTCCTGCTCCAGCCTAGGAACTCCCTCTAGTTGCTGGTCTCAGAAATCACCCCGGTAGGCATATATCCTAGTCACAACATTTTCTGAGCCTATTTAAAGTATTTGTTTACATTTTTATTGGGTTTCTATGTGGCGTATTTGAAAGTAACTGGCCTATAATTCTTTACAAACTCACTCATTCACATTTTTCCTAACTTAAAACAAGTTACTTGCTCACAGTTTCAAATCTCTAGGGATTTCCTGCCAAACTTCAAGAAATCTTATGTACTCAAAGGACTCAGAGGCTAAAATACAACTGAACAAGCTGAATACATATCTTGATTTTCATCCTAACTCTTTCTCAAATCTGTTT
Source organism: Orycteropus afer afer (assembly GCF_000298275.1). Taxonomy (NCBI): domain Eukaryota; kingdom Metazoa; phylum Chordata; class Mammalia; order Tubulidentata; family Orycteropodidae; genus Orycteropus; species Orycteropus afer. The sequence goes on along the minus strand of NW_006927436.1, from coordinate 5,230 downwards.
ATGCATAATACCAGTCCAGAGCCCCTGGCAACCCCTATCAGATTCACGGAGCCAAACCACCTGATTGACTGCCAATAGATCAATTCTCATCTTGCCCTATTTATCTTATATACTCACTCCACCTCCTGATACACACACAACACAAAGTGTAGGGGGTCGGGAGGGGTGAGAAATAATTTAGAATCATATGATGAAGTCTGGTTGGAAAGACCTGACTTAAGTTGACCCAGCCTCCAGCTAAAGGCCTGCATCGCCATCCAGACTGACCTTCATCAATCTTTCCTCTTCCAAATAGCCCCCTTCCTTAAAGAATGGTGACTCACCCATTGCAACATAGCATCCAGTACCAAAGTTAATTAGAAGTTAGGTCTCTGAGCAGTTCCTCCTTTCCTTAGGAAAAAACTCGTTCTGTTTCCAGAAAATAGAATTTAACACAAAGGAAAACAAAAAACGCCATGACAGAGTATAATAGTGCCTCTTTGTTAGATAGAATCTGTCATTTCTTGCTGGCATGTTTGAAAAAGATTTAAAATTATATAAATACACACACACACACACACACACACATATATATAATTGAAATAATAAAAGCAACAATATTAATAATGGTTAACATTTATTAAGGCATTTATTGTATTGTACACATGGTGGCAAGAGCTCTCCATACTTCTTCTCATTTTGATCCCCACAACAATCCTATTATTCATTTAACAGGCCTATATTGTGTGCTTACCATGTGTTTGATAAATAAAAAAGAATATAAGCAGGACAGAGATAATTTTTTCAAAATATTGAACCAATGCATTTTTATTTTTCTTTCCCTTAATCTCATTCCACTACTTTATGCCTGGGAAAGGAGAGCAGGGTTGTGGGATGTGGCATGGGAAGGTCAAGGAGAGAAAGGAAGAGAAAATGGAAATCCTATTCCTTCCATCCCTGTGTGGGAAGAAAGAGATAAATTGGGGAAAGAGGGGATGTCTTGATCTTGCTTCCTTTGGCCAGAGTCTAGGGGAATGTGTGAATGTGTGCTTATGGTGGAGTGGAGGCCACTGTTATGCTGAAGTATAAGTTGGAAGCATGAGAGATCATAATGAGACATCCTGGTTGGGACTGACAGAGAAGACTACCTTACAGAATGAACCATAATGCAGGACAGTCATGCTCTGAGTCAGAGAAGAAGCCCAAGACAGAGAACTCTGGAGCCTTGAATGGCATGTAATGAATATAGAAGTTCCTGTAGGTTAGCAATGATGTTTGGATACCTCTCTACTATTCATTCTTTTCTCTACTGAAGTCACAGAATCCCCATTTGGGGCAATAATTCATTTCAGCTGAAAGATTACAAGCCCTGTCTCCATTGCCATTAGATATGGCCATAGAACTAAGTTATGGCCAATAAAATGCAAGCAAAAATTTGAGTGGAATTTCTGGGAAGGTCCGTAAAGCAAGTTGACCCAACAAGGAGACATTCCTCTTCCTCCTTCTATTGCTTGGAGACTTGACATAATGGCTGCAGTTCCAGCTGCGATGTTGTAACATGAGATTACCTTGAGAATAGAAATCATACTATCCTTGGCAAGGTTTGCCCAGCAAAGCGCACACATCTAGGAAGCCTAGATCAGTGTTGAATTCCTGGAGCTACCACACCAACCCTGGACTATCTTCTTTTAGATTTTTTAGAGTGATAAAATAAAACTTCATGCTTTTATCCTATTACAATTTTAGTTTTTTTGTTAGCTGCATCTGAATGTAATCCTAAAGAATACACAGAATCCACAAAAAGTCAGGTTGGAATGATTATGGAGGCAGGTGGGAGTGAGGAGGTGTGTTCCAACTTTTGGGATGAAGTCCCACTGCTATAAGGGTAATGTTTTAGTCTAAGGATTGAACAGGAATTACAAACAGATTTCAGGGATGCACAGATCAAGCAACGGCTGAAATGGGGCCAAATCAATAGAAAAGTTCCACTAGGCCCTAATTTAGCCAAGAGAGCTCACCACAACATCAGAGACAGATATCATCACTTGATGGCAGCAGGCCACCCAGGAACCAGACAGAAAAGGCCCATCTCTGAGGAGCCCAGAAGAGTCCCTCAGTTCAGGCTCATGCACAGGTTGATCTTAGTTCCTGAGGAAGCTCCCCAAAGACCAACTTTCATCAAGGGGAAGAGAATAAGGAGGGAGTGAAACACTAAACGACTGGGTAATAACCTGAAAAGGAGCTCTCGTGACATAATGCCTGAGTCATTTGACTGCTAACCAGAAAGCTGGCAGTTCAAACCCAGCTGCCACTCCTCAGAAGGAAGACTGGGCAATCTACTTCCATAGAGATACCATTTCGGAAACCCAAGGAAGGGTTGCTATGAGTTGGAATCGACACAATGGCAGTGAGTTTGTATTTTTGGTTTTTAACCAGAGAGAGAACTAAGTTAACTAAAGAAAGTGCTTTAAGTGTTGGATTGGACTGACAATCACTGGATTTAATTTCCCTACCACCATGAAGTTAGCAGTAAATATTTTGAAGATTAAATCAGATATACAAAAGAAAGATACCAAGTACATTTGTTCTGCAGATATGAGTATACTGCCATGACATAGGTAGTTTTTTACCCAATTTCACAGATGAGAAAGCTGAAGCTTAGAGAAATCAATAGTTTAAAACTTTAAAGTCAATAATTATTAATTGTGTTTATAGTTCATATTTCTAATAAATTTTAGATAGGGATCTCCATCAGCTTCAATTCAAGAGAAGAAGCTCTGGGCAGTTGCCACAGCCACAACTACAGTATACTTATTCTGAGCGTTCAGTGCTAGATAGTGGATCAAATCAGAAGTCATTTTCAGATCCTCTCAAATTCCCAACCCCTTTCTGGTAGATAAGGAGCTCTGGTGGTACAGCGTCTAAGGCATTTGGCTGTTAATGAGAAGGTCATTGGTTCAAACCCACCAGCTGCTCCATGGAAGGAAGATGGGACAATTTACTTCCATAAAGATTTACAGGCTTAGAAACTGAAAAGGGGTCGCTATGGGTCAGAATCGACTCAATGGCATTGAATTGTTGTTGTTGTTGTTGTTTTTTGGAGTTTTTATTTATTTTTTTCCTGCTAGTTCATGCAGTGTTTATGAAGTGAATGATTTTGATTTGACTCCAAAATATAACAGCCAGTATATAACTATTAACTCATCATTCTTGATGCTGAGACTGTCAACATAAAATTGATCTTTTTTCTTTTATTGTGATTTGGGTGAAGATTTACAGAGCAGATTTACTTTTAATACAGCAGTTCACATACACTTTGTCTCATGACATTGACCACAATTTACCACAATGCAACAGCTCCCCTCCCACTTCCTCCTCATAGTTATCCCTTCTTGTCCATCCCTCCATGCACTCCTGTCCCCTGAGCTGTCTCCCTGTGCATAAGCAGCCCTTCTTTCTCCCATGATTGTTCTCTCCAAGGAGTGTATCTACCTGAGGTAAATGTTCAAGTCATATGC
>NW_006927436.1:0-1348 GCF_000298275.1 Orycteropus afer afer | reverse complement strand
AATTTTGTTTTTTTTCATTCTTCTTTGCTCTGGATGAGGAGAGACCCATCGTTGCATCTAGATGGCAGCTTGCTAGCTTTTAAGATCCCAGTCACTACTCGCCAAAGTAGGAGGTGGAACAATGTTTTGTATAGTATGTTATGCCAATTGAGCTTGATGTCCCTGGTCCCAAGCCCACAGGTTCAACTACTCGGTCCTTCTTGGTAGCTGGCTGTGACCAAACAGTGACCAAACCTTGCCCCTTGTCAGTTCTACTATACACCTGGGAATTCTGATCATTCATATAAACTTATAGGACGATTGTCTGCCAACCCTACACATGTTTTTGGATACACTCCCCATTTCACGTTGTTGTTGTTATGTGCCATCCAGTCGGCCCCGACTCATAGCGACCCCTCCTTGGGTTTCCTAGGCAGTATCACTATGGAAGTAGGATTGCCCAACCTTCCTTCCGAGGAGTGGCTGGTGGGTTTGAACCGCCAGCTTTCTGGTTAGCAGTCAAGTGCTTTAGCCACTATGCTACCAGAGCTCCTCCCCATTTCATAGATGTACCTAATAGTTCAGCCTGTCCACCCATCTATCCATCCACAAACCCGTGTTTGTCTACACTGACAACGCATTACTGTATGTGCAAAAGGGTTCATCTTTGTTGTCTGTACTTCCCATGTACCTCCCTATGTCTTTCTCATCCTTAATGCTGCCATATTGCTCACTCACATTTGGTACATTGCTCTTCTATTCACCCAAATCAATACTTACCTCTATCTATCTAACAGTGTTCCCTCCCCTCCCCTCCCACCCATGGTAACCAACAAAGAAAATTTCCTTCTATAGATAAACCTTTCCTTTTCAATAACGGACTAATACAATATTTGTCCTTTTTTGATTGACTTATTTCACTCAGCATAGTGTCCTCCAAGTCCATCCATGTTATGTGGTGTTTTGCAGATTCTACTTTATTCTTTAGTGTTGCATAGTATTCCATTGTGTGTATGTACCATAGTTTGGTTATCCATTCCTCAGTTGATGGACACCTAGGTTGTTTCTATCCTTTGGCTATTGGAAATAGTGCTGCGATGAACATGGCTGTGCATATATCTGTTCTTGTTATGGGTCTCACTTCTTTAGAGCATATACATAGTAATGGAATGGCTGGGTCAAATGGTATTTCTAATTCCAACTTTTGAAGGAATCGCCAAACTGCTTTCCACAATGATTGTACCATTTTACAGTCCCACCAGCAGTGTATGACAGTCCCAATCTCTCCACAACCTCACCAGCATTTGTTATTTTCTGTCTTGTTGAACTTTGCTACTAGTGCTGGAGCAAGATGGTATCTCATTGTTGT
>NW_006927435.1:6226-7164 GCF_000298275.1 Orycteropus afer afer | reverse complement strand
TTGGGTGCCGTGGAGTCGGTTCTGACTCACAGTGACCCCGTGTGGAAGAGAACGAGACTGTCTGGGCCAGTGCCCTCGTACAATCGTTGCTGTGTCTCAGGGGTCACTGTTGCAGCCCCATGTCAGTCTGTCTAACGGGGGGCCTTCCTCTTTTTCACTGGCCGGCTGCTTGAGTCAGCATGCTGTCCTTCTCCATGGACCGGCCCCTCAGGTCACATGTCCAGAGCAGTGAGACGACCTCTCACCAACTGACTTCTGAGGAGCCTTCCAGCTACACTTCTTCCAAGACAGACGTGTTCTTTCTTCTGGCAGCCACGGTATGTTCAATATTCTCCCCATCACCGTGACTGACAGGCACCGATTCTTCTTCAGTCTTCCTTAGTCAATAAAATTTCTGAAAGTGGTATGGTATGTCAGTGCTGTGGGAAACTTGGGTATCGACCCGTTCTATCCCTCCCAACCGCCCTCTTGTTAATGATGCCAGGTAAGCATCTCATCGGTGCACACAGCTATTGAACTTATGGGTCGACAAGCCTCCGTTTTGCCATATTAAACCCCACACCGCATCATCCCTCCACCCGGCCCTGAGAGATGGGTGGTATCCCATTTCTCTTGAACACTCCACGCAGGTTTCTCCGTGTGGGTCTGCCGCAGTGAAGCTCCAACAAGCTGTTCCGGCCCCTGTTCCATCCGCCTCCAGGAGCAGGTAATCAGAACACGCTGAGAGGGCGTCCCGGGCCTCAGAGGTAGGTAAGGACAGGCGGAGAAGGGCGAGGCCGCAAACCACTAATGGCGGAATGAGGAAGATGCCTTTGTGCATTATGAGGGTCCCAGCGGATGTCCGCTCCACATTTCTAAGCTGATGTGGTATCACATCATGCTCTGGGCACAAACAAGGGACACTTTTTGCACTGGGATACGCGGGGCGGCCACCTGCC
>NW_006927435.1:2792-4011 GCF_000298275.1 Orycteropus afer afer | reverse complement strand
GAGGTGCCTGTGGCCCACCAATGGGATGGGAGAACTTTCTAACAATGTAAGTAAGGGGCGTGGCAGCCTTCTGGGGGTGGGGCCACGCAAACCCTCCCAGGAACAAGCTTTGGGATCCTGATCCAGATCCTCCTCCCCTCGTGAAGTTAAAGGACGTCAGATGCCACCCTGTCGCCATTTAAAATTATTAGTAGAGATACAGGAGCTCTGGTAGCATAGTGTGAACCGCCAGCCACTGCTTGGAAGGAAAGTTGGGGCAATCTACTTCCGTAGTGATACTGCCTTGGAAACCCAAGGAGGGGTCGCTATGAGTTGGGTCCGACTTGACGGCACATAACAACACCAACAACAACAGTAGAGATACAGAGATACATTTTTCCATGCTCAGAGCGCAGAAACCAACGGATTAGCATATATGTGCAAACACACACTCACCCTGTACACATTTGTGCAACCATACGCAGTCTGTATGTGTCCATACACATATCATATATGTCTATGCAAACACACACACACACACACACACACCCCACATCCATGCTGAGTCCTGAGTGACACAAACAATTAATGCACTCTTCGCTGACTAAAATGCTGGGGGATCGAGCCCACCCAGAAGTGGTCAGAAAGGCCTGCCAATCTCCTGAAAAATCGGCCCCCGAGAACCTTAGGGAGCCCAGCCCCACTGCGACACACTTGTCACGGACTCCTCACAGGCCAGGGTCAACTACGGCAGCTCATTTATACACACCCATACACACCGCCTGGGTACACACCCATACACACTGCCTCGGAAACCCAAGGAGCGGTTGCTATGAGTGGGGTCCGACTCGATGGCCCACGACAACAATCCCACACGCTACGCTGCGGGTGGAAGCCCGGGCGTTTACCGACAAACGCAGTGCACCCCGTCAGATGGGCCCTGCTGCTGCGACGCTTCTGGTAAGTCCGACGAACGCGGCCTTCCATCCTTCCGTGGAGCGATGTATGGCAGTCGGCCGGTTTGTGAAAGGACAGACCCGGGCCATCAGCCACCTCTGGGTCCACAGTGCTCACGTGCCCGTCTGGAGCACTTGCGTGAGCGCCGGCATGCGGCCCGGTGTCATCACTGTTGCCATTAGGTTATTGTGTATTCTCCAGCAGAGAAAGCAGCCTGGCGTCCCACTGTCGCAGCACTCAGGAGAGCCTCTCAGAGCAGCCACAGTTCCCTCAATGAAGGCTC
>NW_006927435.1:0-622 GCF_000298275.1 Orycteropus afer afer | reverse complement strand
CTAGTTCACCTCAGTCTGGAAGCTTGACCGAAACCTGCTCAGTAACAGAGCAACACACAAGTCTCCAACGATGGATGGATGGTGGCTGTGGAGGATGTGCACTGGCTGGGGACCGAACCCAGACCTCCACACACAAGGTGAGGACTGGCTGGGAACCGAACCCAGACCTCCACACACAGGAGGTAAGGGTTGGCTGGGAACCAAACCCAGACCTCCACACAGGAGGCGAGGATTCTGCCACAGAGCCACACTATGTATTATCACTCCAGGCTCCCTCCGCTCAGCATCACATTTTGTGGTCAGTTTCTGCTGAGATACATAGATCTAGGCCATGCCTCATAACTACTTCACAAGATTACGTTATATAAATCTACTGTTTTTAAAAAAGAAGATAAACATATCTCTTGATGGATCCCTCTTGTTAGGACTTCTTTCTATTAAAAAAAAATTGGTACAATGAAGACACATAGTTCTGAATCCATGCCTCAGCTGTGATCTGGAAGAGACGTGTTTAGCATTGGAGTTTTAGGGCTGTGGGAATGCACACATTCAATGTCCACAGATTCTTCCAAATTCATGTCTAAGTAGCCAAGCCACTTCATAACTGCTCCAGCAGTGCACA
>NW_006927434.1:4435-5343 GCF_000298275.1 Orycteropus afer afer | reverse complement strand
CCATACATATTGACTATAAGTGATGATAAGAGGGCATTTTATCTGGTTCCTGTTCACAAGGAGAATGTTTTCAGTCTCTTTGGTAGCATAGTGCCTAAGTCACTTGACTGCTAACTAGAAGGCTGGCAGTTCAAACCCACGAGCCACTTCTCGGAAGGAAAGATGGGCAATCAATTTCCATTGTGATACCACCTCAGAAACCCAAGGAGGGGTCGCTATGAGTCGGGTCCGAATCCACGGCATGTAACAACAACAATAACATGTTGAGGAATGTCCCTTCTATTCGTAATTTTCTTAGCATTTTTATCAGGAATGGTTGCTGAATTTTATCAAATGCCTTTTCTGCATCTTTTTATATGATCATGTAGTTCTTTTCCTTTATTTTCTTTATGTGATGGATGATGTTGATTGTTTTCCTAATGTTGAAATATCCTTGCATGTGTGGTATGAACCCCACTTGGTCATAATGAATTATTTTCTTGATAAGCTGTTGGAGTGTATTGGCTAGTATTTTGTTGAAGATTTTTGCATCTATATTCGTGAGGGATATTGGTGTGCAGTTTTCCTTTTTAGTGATGTATTTGCCTAGTTTTGTTATCAAGATTATGCTTGCTTCATAAAATGAATTTGGTAGGATTGCATCCTTTTCCATGCTTTGAAATAGTTTCAGTAGGATTGGTATCAGATCTTCTCTGAATGTTCGGTGGAATTCGCTAGTGAAACAGTCTGGGTCAGGGCTTTTTTTGTTGGTAATTTTTTTTATGACCTGTTCAATTTCTTCTTTTGCTATGGGTCTGTTTAATTTTTCCACCTTAGACTCTTTTCTTTTGGGTAAGTAGTATGTTTCTAGAAATCTGTCCATTTCTTCTAGATTTTCAAATTTGTTGGAGTCTAGTTGTTCATTGTAT
>NW_006927434.1:2200-3325 GCF_000298275.1 Orycteropus afer afer | reverse complement strand
TTGAGGGACAATTTTGAGGGTATATAATTGTTAGTTGAAATTTTTCTCTTTCAGGGATTTAGATAGGCCATCCCATTATTTTCTTGCCTGCATGGTTTCTGTCAAGAAATCACAACCTTGTCTTATTGGTTGCCCCTTGTATGTAACTTTTCCTTTTTCCCATGCTGCTTTCCAGATTCTTTGGTTGTCTTTGGCTTTGATGACTTTGGTGATGATATGTCTTGGTGATTTTCTTTTGGTGTCTATCCTGTTTGGTGTTTGTTGGACTTACTGAAGATGAGATACTCTCATCTTTACTCATATCAGGGAAGTTCTCTTTCAACAATTTTGGAACATATTTCTCAGTGGTCTTATTTGTCTCTTCATGTTCTGGAATCCTGATTACAAGTAGGTTATTTCTTTTGATGATATTCCACATGAATCTTAAGCTGTCTTCATTTTGTTTTGATCTTTCTTGTGGTTTATTCTTTTCCAAAAACATATTGAGGTATTTGTCTTCCATACCACTGATTCTGTCTTCCATTGATTCGATTCTACTCCTTTGCCCTTTCAATGTGTAATTTATTTCTGAATATTTAGTATTAATCTGCTGGATTCTGATCTGTAGGTTTTGTATTTTTTTCTAAGTTTTTGTTTATTTTGTCATTTTGTTCTTGTTTTGACTTCTGAAATTGTTCTAGGGTTTTCTCTATGATTATCCTCAATTTTATCAGTGTTTTTCTTGATCTTTCTCTCAATCTGTTGAAGGTATCTAAATATAATTCTTTTGTATTCTTCATGAGGGTGTTCCAGTGGTGCTTCTTCCTCAAGCATGTGTCCTGTATTGTATCATGATCCCTCATAGAAACTGCTTCATATTGCTTCTTTGTGTGGTCTGTGATGGTCTTTTGTCTCAAAGACAGGAGATTTTGTGGCATTTTGTATTTATGTTTAATTGGTGATTTGTGTGTTGCAGTGGTGTTTGGACAGTTTCTCTTAGAAAGATCAGCACAAGGTTGGTCCCCATGAGGAGTACGTTAAAGATGTGCCAAATGTCTAACTACCGTGACATTCAGTCATTTCACACATTAATTCTTCCTCCTCCTTTCACTAGTGTCTCCCATCTTAGGGTTCTGTATTTTATTA
>NW_006927434.1:0-550 GCF_000298275.1 Orycteropus afer afer | reverse complement strand
AGGGTAATAGTGAGTGGTACCACTCCTGTTTCCACTCCTTGGTTCCTGCACCTGTGAATCTTGGCTATTGGAGAAAAAGCACCATATATTGGATGCTGTTTTACTGCATATGCAGCCTCCTGGAGAACATTGTCCCAACCTTTCAAAGTATTCCCACCTAGTTGGCACTGTCTTTTCGGTAGGCCATTCCATCATTCTATCAAGCCAGCTGCTTCAGGATGATGGAGAATATGGTAAGACCAGGGAGTTCCATAACCATAGGCCCATTGCTGCATTCATTTGCTGTGAAGTGAGTCCCTTGATCTGCAGCAGTGTTGTGTGGGATACCATGACAGTGGATAAGATGTTCTGTAAGTCCATGGATGGTAGTTTTGGTAAAAGCATTGCTTTCAGGGAAGGCGAATCCATATCCAGAATAAGTATCTCTTCCTGTAAGAACAAAACACCTTCTTTCGAGGATGAAAGTGGTCCAATGTAGTCAACCTGCCACCACGATGCTGGGTGATCATCCTGACGAATGGTTCCATTTTGCAGACTCAGTGTTGGTCTC
>NW_006927433.1:2584-8354 GCF_000298275.1 Orycteropus afer afer | reverse complement strand
TATGTTCAGCATTTCTCAACTGAAAGAACTGAAGAAAAATTTTAAGCCTCAAGTTGCAATACTGAAAGATTCTATGGGCAAAATATTGAATGATGCAGGAAATATCAAAAGAAAATAGAAGGAATATACAGAGTCACTTTACCAAAAAGAATTGGTTAGGAGTTCCTGTAAGATGGTGGAATAGGTAGACAAATTATATAGATACTCTTCAACAAAGAAAAGAGAAACCATTGACACAGACATAGAAGATAGCCCTGGAGCTCTGAGCTTTCAAAGGAAGGATACAGAATAGGACTAAACTCCAACTAGTAGAAGAACCTGCATGAAAATACTGAATAAGGAACTGATAAAATGGTAGAGGACTTCTGATAAGATGGAAGAATAAGCAGACAAGCTACACAGACCCTCTTCAAGAAAGAAAAGAGAAACCAATTGGCAGAGATACAGAAGATAATCCTGGAACCCTGAGCTTTGAAAGGAATTATACAGAAGTGGATTAGGCACCAAGTAGTGGAAAACCCTGAATGAAAAAATGAGTATGGAGACAGTCAGAGCAGCAGACTGTCAGCTACTCTGATGGGACCAAAAGCCTGAATATTTCCAAGTGGTGTTGGGATCTGAGAGTTGACCTAAAGATCAGCCCTAGTCACCAATGGCTGCAGGGACAATGATGCTGGTGGCCTTTGATTAGGAAGGGAAACAGCAAGGAGGAAGACAACCAGAACTGTGGACTTTCAGCTGTCTAGAGGGTGCAGCCATTTTGATTGTTTACAAGCAGAAGCTATTTTGAATATTTAAAGTGACCAAGGACACAGCCATTTTGGATCTTTACAAGTGGTGACCATTTTGGATTGTAAAGTGACAGCATTCTCATTCAGATTCCAGAGACTTAAGAATAAGCTCCATTTGCCAAGGACATCAAGGTCATATGGGAGGCTGACAACAGGAAAGGAGACAGGTGGTGAGTGTATAAGTGCTGCCAACTACTGAACAGAGGAGCACAGTACACTGCTTACTTAGATAAAATCCAAAGAAAACAAAAATTGTTGGCAAGTCACTTCAACATACAATCACCAGTTAAATATAAACACAAAAACGTAATGCCTCAGAGACAACAGCACATCACAGTGCACACGAAGAAGCAAGATAAAGCAGGAGAAACAAGGGACTAAGATACAGACCCATAACACATCCCTGAGGAAGACACAGCACTGGAATATGCTGATAAGGAATTCAGAAGAACTATATTTAGGTAACTTCAATGACATGAGAGGCAGATCAAGGAAGACACTGACAAGATTGAGGAAAACACAGAGAAAACCCTAGAACAATTGTGAAAGACAATATAAGAACAAAACAACAAAATAAATGGAAAATTAGAAATGACACAAAATATACACATAGAAATCCAGAAGATTAATACTAAATTTTCAGAAATAGATAACACATTGAATGGGCAAAGGAGTAGAATTGAGTCAATGGAAGACAGCTTTAGTGAAACTGAAGGCAAATATCTCAGTACTTCTTTAGAAAGTGATCAAGCAGAAAAAAAGATCAAAATAAAATCGAGAAAGCCTAAGGTTCATGTGGTATACCATCAAAAAGAATAACGTACATCTAATTAGAATTGCTCTGGTGCCTAAAGCACTTGACTACTAACCAGAAGACTGGCAGTTCAAACGCACCAGCTACACCTCAGAAGGAAGGTTGGGCAATCTACTTCCATAGTGATACTGCCTCAGAAACTCAAGGAGGAGTTGCTATGAGCTCCACTCTCATAACAACAACAACAATCAGAATTGCAGAACAGGAAGAGACAAATAAAACCACAGAAAAATATTGTCAAAGATTTGTTAGAAGAGAATTTTCCTGGTATGAAAAATGAGCATATAGGAGTTCCAGTAAGATGGTGGAATAGGCAGAAAGACTGAACAGACCCTCTTCAACAAAGAAAAGGGGAACCAATTAACACAGATACAGAAGATAATCCTGGACCTCTGAGCCTTGAAGGGAAGGATATAGAAGTGGACTAAACTCAAAATAGCAGAAGAATTTGCAGGAAAACACCAGACAACGAGACATATGGAGCTGCAGTCTGGCAGCAATCCTGACAGCACGGACAGCTTGTCTATTCCCAAGTGGTGGTGGAATCTAAGAATTAACCTAAAATCGGCCCTGCTAGCCAGGGACTGAATGGGGGACTGCTCTGGTCCCTGGGGAATAAAGGGGAAGCAGTGAAGAGGAAGGCTGGCTGAGCTGTGGACTCCTGTCATCTGGGGGTGCAGCAACTTTGAATGTTTACAAGTGGCTTGACCATTTTGGATATTTAAAGCAACAGCATTCTCCCAGATTCCAGGGACTTAAGAACAGGTTCCACTTGCTGGGAACCCCAAGAAGGGACAAATGGAAAGGTGCAACATTCCCCTTGTTACTCTTATACCCCACACAATCTTGGTGAACGGAGGTGCAGCCATCCCTCACTCCCACCCACTTTCTGGGTTGACAGGAATTCCATTCCAATCTATGTGCTTTGATGGAGCTTGGGTGCCCTGCCCTGCCCTGACCTGATTGTTTTTTTTTTTCTTTTTTCTAGTTTGTTTGTTTTTGTCTATTTTAAAACTACTACTATTATTATTACTTCTGTCCTTTTTACAATTATTCCTTATTTTTCCCCTCTTAGGGTCTAGTTTTCAGCTTTTTTCCTTTTTCCTGTTCCTGGTTGCATTTTTTTTTTTTTTTTTCTTTTCTCATGGTTAACCCCATTCCTTGTTTTTCTTATGATATTTTTCTCACTTTTTTCTTCATTATTCTCCTTCTCTGCCTTTCTTCTCTTATTACCCTCTCCCTAGATATTGCAGATTTTTTTTCTTTTTTTCCCCTTTTTTCTGTTTTTGGTTACTGTTCCTGGGTGACGACAGGGTATATTTTTCATCCATGTGCTTTTACTTTTTTGATGGTTATTCAAGTGTTATTTTTGTGTAACTGAGTGGAATATAGCAACAGTCCCCATGTGACACAACTATACCCCACCTCAGGCAGCTTCACTTACTGAGTGAGAGCCACCATTTCCTTCTCCACCAATGGGCTAATGATAAACAACCACCAAGAAGAACCTGACTCACCCTTGGCTGCTCTTCATGAACAGTTAACAAAGATCTAAATACAACAACACCATGATGTCTTGGAGACAACAGACCATCGCAGTCCACACAAAGAAGCAGGATAAAGTGGTAGAAACAAGGGAACAGGATACAGACCCAGAACACATCCTTGAGAAAGAAACAACATTGGAACTTTCTGGTAAGGAATTCAAAAGAATTATATTTAGGTATCTTCAAAGGATTGAGAGACAGACCAAGGGAAACATAGAAAAAACCCTAGAAGAATTTTGGAAGAAAATATAAGAACAAAATTACAAAGTAAATGAAAAATTAGAATTGATTCTAAATCTACAGATAGCAATTCAGAAGATTGATACTAAACTGTCAGAAATTGATTCAAAATGGAGTCTCATTAGTAAGCACCACTATTTCCCTCTAGCATCTAAGTGGTTGAAAAACTAGGTACAGCAGTTTGAATTAGGGATTTTGGTGCTCTGAACTGCTCACTGAATCAGAGTGTACCAAACACAGAAAAGCAGAATTAGATGAAAGGCACTGGGAGATTATTTAAGAAAGAGTTACCTGGCGGAGGATGGATGGGCAGCCGAGATAGGCCATTGGAAACTTCCCTGAGGCAGTCACTGACTGGTGGGTGAAGGGGACCACCTGAGATCCCCGTGAGTCAAGAAAGAAGACATCGTATATCAACATACCAGCAACCACTCCAATATCCCATCGGGCAGCTCTAGGGATCTGCCTCCAGCACCTGATTTTGTACATAATTTGGGTCACCTGGGTGCAGGCGGGCACACACACCACCACTGAGACTCAAGCAGGAAGCTCACTGTTGCAACAGGAAGGTGAGTTCCCTCCCCTTTCAGAGGGTCACTGAGTGAGTTTGGATCAGCTTAGGAGACATTATGCTTACCTTTGTCATGGATATAGGGACCACAGTTTACTAGCAGGTACTCTCCTGACTCCAACACAGCTGAAATTGCATGGATCTGTGGTGCCACAGTTGGACAGTATTGCAGACAAACTCTAGAGCCATTAGTTGTCTGGCAGGATTGCGCCAGTACTGCAGGCAGATGCGGAGGAGAGAGAGGAAGCCGCGGCTGAGTGCGGTCCTGGGAATTTGCCTTGAATAGGCTCTTTGGCACTGAAGGGCCTCAGAAGTGGGGTCTTTGAGTGTGCCTGAGCCTGGTGGAAAGTTGTGACTCCCTAACAACAGGAATCTTTCCTGAGATTGAGCCGCGGTCTTGTAAATAACAATAGCCTACACAAAGCCCTAGAAACCGACCCTAGAAACACCAAGCTTTCCTTCTTCTGCTCCCACCTTCTCTGCCAAAAACTTCAACCATTCAGTAGAAGAAACCATTTTCAGCCAATTACCATAAAACCTCCCGCTTCGAACTCTAAACCCTCTTTACAACAAACAGAGCACATATCCACATTCCATACAGGGATTCCACCATCACAAAGAAAACAGCAGAGGGACCCAATGTACCTGAATCAATAATAATATAAAATACACCAGCTTCACCTTTTTAAAACATTAAACCATAACCCAAGACAAAACAAATCAACACATAACCAGCAGCTAGAGACAACCTAAAGAGACAGTGCTCTACCAAATTCCAGAGGCCTAAGAAGAGGTTCTGCTTTCCAGTAACCCCAAGAAATCTCTGGACCTGCAAAACTGAAAAGGTCCTAGTTTACACCTTTTTTTTTTTTTCTTTTCCCAGTTCCTGATTAAATTTTTTTTTCTCTTTCTCTTTTTTTTTCCTCGTGGTTAAACCCATTCCTTGTTGGTTTTTATTTTCTTTTCTTTCCTTTTGTTTTTGCATTTTTACCATTTTTTTATTCATTATTCTCCTTCTCTTCTTTTTTTCTCTTAATGCCCTATACCCAGATATTGCAGGTTTTCCTGTTTTCTTCTTCTTTCTCCCTTTTTTATTTTTTTGGGTTGCTGTTCCTGTGTGATTTTATGATGTATTTTTTTTATCCATGTGCTTTTAGCTTTTTGTTGGTTATTCAATTGTAATGTTTGCCTAACTGAGTGGGAGACAGCAACAGTGCCCATAAGATACAAGTACACCCACACCTCCTGTAACTTCACTTACTGAGCAAGAGCCAACACCTGCTCCACCAATGGGCCAAGGATAAAAAAACACCAAGAAGAGCCTGAATCACTCTTGGCTGCTCTTCACAAACAATTAACAGAGATCTAAATACAATACCACAGTGCCTCAGAGACAACAGACCCTCACAGTCCACACAAAGAAGTAAGATAAAGTGGTAGAAATAAGGGAACAGGATACAGACCCAGAAAACATCCCTGATGAAGAAGGAACATTGAAACTCTCTGATAAGGAATTCAAAAGAATTGTGTTTAGGTATCTTCAAAGGATTGACGGACCAAAGAAAACAAAAACCCTTAGAAGAATTTTGGAAGAAATACAAGAACAAAATGACAAAATACATGAAAAATTATAAATGATTTCTATCATTTCAGATAGAAGTCCAGAAGATTAATACTAAATTGTTAGAAATAAATAACACGTTAGAAGGGAAAAGGGGTAGAATTGATGCAATGGAACACAGAATTTATGAGATTGAAGACAAATACCTGAATACTTCTTTGGAAATGATCAATCAGAAAAAAAAAA
>NW_006927433.1:0-684 GCF_000298275.1 Orycteropus afer afer | reverse complement strand
AGGACAACTACAAACAAAAAGAGGGAAAAGACTGTGTAGCTACAGAACTTCTAAATGGTGAGGAAGTTAAGAGAGTTGCAAGACAGAATGAACTGCTATAAACTTGGGGAGAAAATTTTAAAACACAGGATAACCTCAAAGAAAAATGACAAACCTTCATATCACAATAAAAAAGAGGACAAGCACAAATATTCAGCAAATACTAAAACAACAGCAACAAAGGAAATGATAACAGGATTCATAAACATAATTTGAGCTCAGCACAGGAAATAAAATGGAACAAAGAAACCAGAGACACCATGAAAAAACACATAACAAAACAACAGCAACCAATTCCTACTTGTCAATAAGTATACTGAATGTTAATGGATTAAATGCATCTCTCAAGAGATGGAAAGTTGCAGATGGGATAAGAAAACAAAACCCAACAATATGCTGCCTACAAGAGACACACCTTAGAGATAAAGACAACATAGAGTAAAAATCAAAGGATGGAAAAAGATATATCAAGCAAATGGCAACTGTAAGAGAGCAGGAGTGGCAATATTAATTTCTGACCAAATTGACATTAAGACAAAAACCACCATATGAGACAAGGAAGGACATTACATAATGATTAAAGGATCAATTGAACATGAAGATATAACCATAAAAAATATCTATGGACCCAATGAAAGAGCCCCA
>NW_006927432.1:2159-6903 GCF_000298275.1 Orycteropus afer afer | reverse complement strand
GAAAATGACCAGACTTCATCTTACCTACACTGGTCATGTTGTCAGGAGGGACCATTCCCTGGAGAAGGATATCATGCTTGGTAAAGTGGAAGGTCAACAAAAGAGAAGAAGACCCTCAACAAGATGGATTGACAGAGTGGCTACAATGATGGGATCAGGTATAGCAGGGATCGTGGAGCTGGTGCAAGACTGGGCAGTATTTCTTTCTCCTGTACAGAGGGTCGCTATGGGTCAGAGACAACTTGACAGCACTGAACATTAACAATACATGATCAAGAACCAATGATATTGAAGGAAGAAGTCCAAGCTATGCTGGAGAAATGGCAAAAAAACAAGGCTCCTGGAATAAACTGAATACCAGTTGAGAATATTTCAAGAAACAGAATCAACACTGGAAGCTCTCACTTATTTATGCCAAGAAATTTGGAAGATAACTATCATGCCAACTGTCTGGAAGAGATCCATTTGTGCCTGTTCCAAAGAAAGGTGATCCAGCAGAATGTAGAAGTTTTCAAACAATATAATTAATATCACATGCAAGTAAGATTTTGCGGAAGATAATTCAAAAATGGTTGAAGCAATATATTGACAGGGAACTGCCAGAAATTTAAGCCAGATTCAGAAGAGGATATGGAAGTTGGGTTCATTGCTGATGTCAGATGGATCATGGCTGAAAGCAAGAATGTCAGAAGATGTTTATCTGTGTTGTTTTTTCTTTTGACTATACAAAGGCATATTTGACTGTGTAGATCATAACAAATTATGGGTGACATTTTGAAGAATGAGAATTCCAGAAGATTTAACGATGCTCATGAGAGGCCTGCAGATAGGCTAAGAGGCTGTCATGTAAACAGAACAAGGGGATACTGTATGCATTAAAATCAGAAAATGTGTGTGCCAGGGTTGTATCTTTTCACCATACTTATTCAATCTATATGCTGAGCAATAGTCTGAGAAGATGACTTATATGAAAAAGAATAGGGCATCAGGATTGGAGGAAGACTCATTAACAACCTGAAATATGCAAATGATACAACCTTGCTTGTTGAAAATGAAGATGATTTGAAGTACTTACTGATAAAGATCAAAGACTATAGTATTTAGTCTGGATGACACCTCAAGATAAAGAAAACAAAAATCCTCACAACTGGACCAACAAGCAACATCACAATGAATGGAGAAAAGACTGAAGTTGTCCGGGATTTCAGTTTACGTGCATCTACAACCAACACATGGAAGCAGCAGTCAATAAATCAGATATTGTATTACACCAGGCAAAACTGCTGCAAAAGACGTCTTTAAAGTGTTTAAGAGAAAAGATGTCATGTTGAAGAGTAAGGTTCACCTAACCCAAGCCATGGTGTTTTCAATTGCCTCATATGCATGTGAAAGCAAAGAAGACCAAAGAAGAGTTGATGCTTTTGAAGTATGGTGTTGAATATTGGTGAAGAATGACAATACCATGGACTGCCAGAATAATGAACAAATCTGTCCTGGAAGAAGTGCAGCCTGAATGCTCCTTGGAAATGAGAATGGCCAGACATTGTCTCACCAACTTTGGTCATGTTGTCAAAAGGGACAAGACCTTGGAGAAAGATTTCATGCTTGGTAAAGTAGAGGGTCAGTGAAAATGGGGAAGGCCCTCAACAAGATGGACTGACAGGTGGCTGCAATAATGGGCTTAACTACAACAAGGATTGTGAGATGGTGCATAACTGGGCAGTGTTTTGTTCTGTTGTACACAGGGCAGCTATGAGTTGAAGTCAACTTGATGGCACCTAGTAACAACAGCAACACAGGAGCCTTGGAAGAAAGGTTTGTTGATCTACATCTGAAAACTCAGCCTTTGAAAACCCTGGGGAGCACGGTTCTACTCTGACCCACATTCATCAGTTGGAGCTGATTGATTTATTTCTATTCTTTTTTTAAAAAACAATTTACTTGCTTTAGGAGCTCTGGTAGCATAGTGGCTAAGACATTTGCCTGCTAACCAGACGGCTGGCGGTTCAAACCCACCAGCCACTCCTTGGAAGGAAGGTTGGGCAATCCTACTTCCAAAGTGATACTGCCTCAGAAACCCAAGGAGGGGTCGCTATGAGTCGGGTTTGACTCGACGGCACATAACAACAACAACAAGGTGAAAGTTTACACAGCATATAGTTTTCCAGTCAATAATTCCTACACAAATTGTTCCATGGCATTGGTTTCAATCACTGAAGTGTGCGAGCGCTCTCCTCATTTCCTTCCTGGTTCCTCATTTCCATTCATCCAGTTTCCTTGTCCCTCCCGACCTTCTCATCTTTTGTTTTGGGCAAATGTTGCCCTTTTGGTCTCCATATAGTTGATTGTTCTAAGAGACACATTCTTCAGAGGTATTATCGTTTATAGACCCATTCATTATTTGGCTGAAAGATGCCTATTGTCTTAGGGCAATAGTCTTGGGGGTTCCTCCAGTCTCTTTCAGAACAGTATGCCTGGCCTTTTTTTTTTTTTTCCTTCCACTTCTTTTTTACTTTGAATTTTGTTCTACATTTTTTACCTACTTTGTCCTGCGCCTTCTATTATGATCCTACTCATAGTGGTCAGTATAAAAGTAGCCAGGTACCATCTAGTTCTTCTGGTCTCAGGGTAGAGGAGGCTGTGTTTCATATGGGCCATTAGTCCTTCAGACTAATTGCTTCCTTGAGTCTTCAGTTTTCATTGTTTTCCTTTGCTCCAGGATGATTGGTTTATTTCTAAATGAAAATTTCTAGAGGTAGAGTTTAGATGCAAGTAACTGTTCTTGAAAATATTCTCACATTGATTTTGGGAATTGTTTTGGTGAAGAGTGATTTTCCTAAGGATAGATGACAAAGTGGGACAGGAATGTGTGAAAGAGATGTGTGCTTCTGTAAACTCACTGAGCAGAAACATTTTCCAACATCTTATGGCGTATGAATCACCAAACAGCTTAGGAGGCAGGAGATTCCACAAAATAAATATTGATGATTCTGTGTATGAAGATTCAGAGTATGTTCAATGGAGTGATAATGCAGGAAAAGAGGGAAAGAAATAGGGACTGAGCAATGCTGTGCATTGTGTATGGTTGTGTACAGAGAACAGAGTTCTGCTGACGGAGTGGTGTTCAACTGCTAAGGGAAAGATCTGTGGTTTGAACCAACCAGCTGCTCTGTAGAGAAATATGTGGAAATCTGTTTCTGTAAAGATTACCAGAAAAACCAAACACATTGTCATCAAGTCATGTCCAACTCATAGCAAGCCCCATTGGGTTTCCGAGGCTGTAAATCTTTAGAAAACTAAATCGCCCCGTCTTCCTTCCACAGAACTGCTAATGGGTTTGAACAGCTTACCTTCCGGAGAGCAGTCAAGTGCCTTATCCACTACACCACCAGAACTCCTTCAGCCTTGGAAATCCTAGGGAACAGGTTCTACTCTGTCTGTAGAGGTCGCTGTGAATCAGAATAGACTCATCGGCAGCGGTTTTGTTTACAGAGATATGGCCACTCCTCGGAAGGAGAGGACAATCTACTTCCTTAGAGATACCCCCTGGAAACCCAGCCAGGGCTCGCTATGAGTCAAATCAACTCCTTGGAAGTGAGTGTGTTTTTGTTTTGTTTTGCCTTAATCTTAGATTGTTTTTTTTTTGGGGGGGGGAGGGTACTCATCTGCCTTCCACTATTAGATGGGGAAATTATGAGTTAAAAATTTCAGAGTGCATGCATGATGGCATAGTTTTGGAAATTTATTAATTTTACTGTTATTGCCTTATACTTGCCAGATTCTTTTAGAGAAGTTTCTCTTTTATTATGCTGTTGTTGTTGGGTGCCATCAAGTTGATTTCAACTCATAGCAAACCTTTGTGACAGAGGAGAACTGCCCCACAGAGCTTTCTTGAGCATATTGATAGGTCTCGCTCCTCAGGAGCTGCTGGGTAGGTTCGAACCACCAACCTTTCAATTAACATCTGAACTCTTAACTATTGCATCACTCTCTTATATTTTTAGCAGCTGACTATGCTACCCAGTAATCTCTGTTTTGAAGGATTGAAATTGTAGATTTTGCCTTTAGTTCTGCATGTCTCAGAGATAATGCAACATAATAACAAGGAGATTTTTCAGGGAGAGACTTATAAAGGCAACTTCGACTCTCACACAGGCATCAACTTTGGGTCATGGTGCATTGGAATGACCTTCCTGTATCCTGAAGAGAGCCTCTTTAGAATAAGGCATAGAATACTGATTTATTGTTCTTGTTGTTTAGTTTTGTTATGATGATGAAGATAATGATCAGTGTTTCACTCTTACATATCTGGGGACTTCTCAAGGTCTGTGTGTGAGTCTAAAATTCTTACGGTATCCAAAGACAGTATAAACCGTTTTTAATCAACTGTATTGTGATGATGATGAGCACTGGCAAGACAGCCTTGAACACCTGGAATAAATTCCACTTATTTAGGTGTATAATTCTCTTTATACATTCTTGGATTTGATATGCTAATACACTGTTGAGAATTTTTCATCTATGTTCATGAAAGATGTTGGTCTCTAATTTTACTTTCTTGAAATATCTTTCTGGTTCTTGCTGTTAGAGTAATGCTGGCTTCATAGTACGAGTTAGGAAGTGTTCCCTTTGCTTCTATTTTCTGGAAGAAATTGTGGAGAATTGGTACAACTTCATTTTTAAATCCTTGGAAGAAATCAGTAATGAAACCATCTGGGCCTAGTGCCTTCTTTTTTTTTTTTTT
>NW_006927432.1:0-1057 GCF_000298275.1 Orycteropus afer afer | reverse complement strand
TAAATGCTCAACTAATATGACTGTCTATTGTTTGGCTGGAAGCCACCGGTGTGCATTCAATTCCAGACCTGAAGGGCAGCTAGGGGCCATAGTTTCCATGGCTCTACCAGGCTCCCTGGGGCCAGCAAACCTGTTGCCTGCTTTTTTTTTTCCCAAATGATTTTGAGTTTTGTTCCACATTGTTCTTCCTGTCTATCCAGGATCTCCTACAAAGATCCTCCTCCAAGAGGTTGACAATAATAGCTGAGCACCATCTATTTCTTCTGTTCCCATAGTCGTACAGGCTACAGATCAGATAGTGTACCAGTCGCTAGGACTAAATGTTTCCATGAATTTTTGGTTTTCTTCATTCTTCTTGGCTCTGAATGAGGAGAGACCCATTGTTGCATCTAGATGGCAGCTTGCAAGCTTTGAAGATCTCAGTCACTACTCACCACAGTAGGAGGTGGAACAATGTTTTGTGTAATATGTTATGCCAATTGAGCTTGATGTCCTCTGTGACTATGGTCCCGAGCCCACAGGTTCAACTACTTGGTCTCTCTGGGTAGCTGCCTGTGACCAAGCAGTGACTACAACCTTGCCCCTTGACAGCCCCATTATGCATCTGGAAATTCAGATCATACACATAAAGTTATTGGACCATTGTCTGCCAACCCTATACATGTTCTTGGGTGCACTCTCCACTTCATATACATACCTAATATTTCAGTCTGTCCATCCATCTATCCACCCATATACCTGTGTTTGCCTTCACTGACCACGCCATACTATATGCGCAAAAGCATTCATCTTTGTTATCTGTACTTCCCACGTACCTCTCTCTGTCTTTCTCTTCCTCAATGCCACTATATTGATCCCTCACATTTGGTACATTGCCCTTTTCTTCACCCAAATCAAAACTTATATCTATCTATCTAACAGTATTCTTTAACTTCCACTCTCACCCCTGGTAACCAACAAAGAAAATGATCTTCCATATATAAACATTTCCTTAACTATTACAATAACGGACTAATACAATATTTGTCCTTTTGTGATTAACTTATTTCATTCAGCA
>NW_006927431.1:6104-8205 GCF_000298275.1 Orycteropus afer afer | reverse complement strand
AATCTTCAACCAAGTCACTATATATATATATATATATATATATATATATATATATATATATATGATGGAGAATTAAAGAGACCCACAATTTAATCTGAGAATCATCACCAAGTAGCTGTGCTAATTAAAGCAAGCAAACAGAACTCTCTTGTCTACTTCTTTATCTACAAAATAAATAATAAATAATAGCAAGTTCAATAATGCCTGCTCTATCAACCTCATGGAACTTTTTGAGATTTGAATAAGAAAATGGCATAAAAGTACTGTGAACTTTATCAAGCATTACTCAAAATAAAGAAGTTTATTACTTCCAGCTACAGGAAATTATTAATGTACAGCACATGAAGGAAGTGGCAAAATGGATTCACACCCCATCAGCAATCCAAGTAGATACCTAGATTCACTCACACAAACACAAACAACAAAAAAAAAATGCTAATCAAAGACAGCTATGGAGAGAAACTGGGATAATAAAAAGAAGAGTAATATTGAAAAGCAAATTGATGATTTTCTTTGATTCATTAATGAAAAGATTCCAAGTGCTTTATGTTTTTAGTATTTTGTAATCTTTCAATAAACCAAAAACAAAACTCACTGGACTTGAGTCATTTTCAACTCATAGTGACCCCTCCTTGAGCTCCCAAAGCTGCATCTCTACAGAAGTAGATTGCCCAATCTTCTCTCCAAGGCTTGGATGATGGGTTTGAACCACCAACCTTCTGGTTAGCAGTCAAATGCCGTAGGCACTATGCCATCAGAGCTCCTATTTCTTTCAAGAGATAAATACTTCTTTCTTTTTACAAAAGGAGCTCTGGTACCACACTGCCTAAGGCATCTGACCTCTAAACAGAAGGTTGGTGGTTCAAACCTATCACCCACTCCAGTAAAGCAAGACTGCGTAATTTACTTCTGCAAAGATTTACCACCTCAGAAACCCATGGAGGGTTGCTATGAGTCAGAATGGACTCAATGGCAGTGGGTTTGGGTTTTGGTTATTTCTTCTTACATATACACATATGAATAAAAATAAAATTAGAATCTTACCTAATGCCATTCACCAAAATTAAATCTAGATGAAAGAAAGAGTGAAGTATACTTTTTAATTTATTTAAATCAACCAGAGAAAAAAATCAGTAATTAATATCTTATATCAAAGTGAATAGTTTATAAGCAGAAAAGTAGAGGTAAAAGCTATAAAATAAATCATTGATAGAATAGAATAATAAAAATTAAAGCTTTATGTATATTTCAAAAAAAAAAAATTAAAATGCAGATGACAACCTAGAAGATACCTATAACATGTTAACAAAGGACTGGTCCACTTAACATGAAAAAAACTCCAAAATCAATTATTAAAAACATACATTTCAATAAAAACTTTGAGGACAGGTACCAAGATGGCAGACTAGGCAGAAAGACTGCACAGACCTTTTTCAACAAAGAAAAGGGAGACCAGTTAACACAGACACAGAACATAATCCGGCACCCCTGAGCCTTGAAGGGAAAGATATAGAAGTGGATTAAACCCAACTAGCAGAAGAATTTGCATGAAAATACCAAAAAAAGGAGATATACGGAGCTGTGGTCTGACAGTGATCCTGAGTGATCCTGATGGCACAGACAGATTGGAGAGTGCCAAGTGGTGGTAGGACCTAAGAATTAACCAAAAAATCAGCCCTGCTAGCCAGGTACTGCATGGAGGACTGCTCTGGTGGCTGGGGAAGAAAAGGGGAAGCACCAGCAAAGAGGAAGGCAGGCTGAGCTATGGACTTTTGCCTGTCCAGAGGATGCCACCATTTTGAATGTTTACAAGTGGCTTCACAATTTTGGATATTTAAAGAGATAGTGCTCTCCCAGATTCCAGGGGCTTGAGAACAGATTCTGCTTGCCAGCAACCCCAAGGACACTCCGGACTTGCACGACTGAAAAGGTGCGACATTCCTCTTGTTACTCTTATACCCCACACCCACTTGGTGAATGGAGGTGCGGCCAGCCCCCACTCCCACCCACCTTCTGAGCCTGCAGGAACTCCATCCCAGTCTGTGTGCTCAGACGGAGCCTGGGTGCCCTGCCCTATCCTCCACCAACTTTTTTTCTTTTT
>NW_006927431.1:3364-4803 GCF_000298275.1 Orycteropus afer afer | reverse complement strand
AAAGAAAATCACCAAGACACATCATCATCAAACTCATCAAAACCAAAGACAAAGACAGAATCCTGAAAGCAGCACGGGAAAAACAAAAAGGTACCTACAAAAGACAGCCAGTAAGAATAAGCTCTGATTTCTCAGCAGAAACCATGCAAGCGATAAGGCAATGGGATGGTATATATAAAACCCTGAAAGAGAAAAATTTTCAATCAATAATTATATACCCGGCAAAATTGTCCCTTAAATATGATGGTGAAATTAGGAGACTTCCAGAGAAGCAGAAACTAAGGGAATTTGTTAAAACAAGATCAACCTTACAAGAGATGCTAAAGGGAGTCCTTTGAACAGAGAACCAAAAATAGCAAATAACAACTGACTGTTAATACACAAGATGACACAACCCAGAAACTACAGCTATGGACATATCCAAAGTAAAATGAGCTTCCAAGATTGTAAAGAGGGAACCAGAGACATCAATTGGCAAGTGAGGACAACTACAAACAAAAACAGGGAAAAGACTGTGGAGTTACAGAACTTCTAAATGGTGCGAGTTGCAAGATAGAATGGACTGTTCTAAACTCGGGAATAAATTATAAATCATAGGGTAACCTAAAAGAAAAATGATAAACATTCACATCACAATAAAAAAGAGGACAAGCAGCATACACTAAAATAACAGCAACAAAGGAAATGATAACATGATTTATAAAGATAATGAGCTCAGCACAGAAAATAATATAGAACAAAGAAACCAGGGACACCATGACTATGCAATGCTAAAGAATAATGTAGGATCTGCAAAACACTGCAAACATAGATGGACTTGGAGGACATTATGCTGGGTGAAATAAGTCAATCACAAAAGGACAAATATTGTATTAGTCCGTTATTGTAAGAATTAAGGAAAGGTTTATCTATAGAAAGAAATTTTCTTTGTTGGCTACCACGGGTGGGAGGGGAGGGTACAGAAGGCTGTTAGATAGATAGAGATAACTATTGATTTGGGTGAAGAGAAGGGAAATGTAACAAATGTGAGTGACCAATATGGTAGCATAGAGGATGAGAAAGACATAGAGAGTTACATGGGAGGTACAGAAAACAAATATGGACCCTTTTGCACATACAGTATTGCGTTGTCATTGAAGAAAAACATGGGTATATGGGTGGATAGATGGGTGGACAGGCTAACCGATTAGATATGTCTATGAAATGGGGAGTGTATCCAAGAACATACATAGGGCTGGCAGACAATGGTCCTATAAGTTTATGTGAATGATCAGAATTCCCAGGTGCATAGTAGAGCTGACAAAGGGCAAGGTGGTGGTTACTGCTTTGTCACAGCCAGCTACCCAGAAGGACTGAGTAGTTGAACCTGTGGACTTGGGACCATAGTCGCAGGGGACATCAAGCTCAATTGGCATAACATACTATACAAAACATTGTTC
>NW_006927431.1:0-1217 GCF_000298275.1 Orycteropus afer afer | reverse complement strand
GCTTACAAAATTCTAAACAGGGAACCAGACACATCAATTGGCAAGTGAGGACAACTACAAACAAAAAGAGGGAAAAGACTGTGTAGTCACAGAACTTCTAAATGGTGAGGAAGTTAAGAGAGTTGCAAGATAGAATGGACTGTTCTAAACTCCAGGAGAAATTTATAAATCACAGGGCAACTTCAAATAAAAATGATAAACTTTCACATCACAATAAAAAAGAGGACAAACACAAATATTCAGCATATACTAAAATAACAGCAGCAAAAGAAATGATAACACAATTCATAAATGTAAAGAGCTCAGCACAGAAAATAATATGGAACAAAGAAAGCAGGGACACCATGAAAAAAAAACACAACAAAATGACAGCAACAAATTCATATGTGTGAATAATTACACTGAATGTTAACAGATTAAATGCACCATTCAAGAGATGGAGAGTTGCAGACTGGATAAGAAAACAAAAACCATCAATATGCTGCCTACAAGAGACACACTTTAGAAATAAAGACAAAAATAGACTAAAAATCAAAGGTTGGAAAAAGATATATCAAGCAAATGGTGACAGTAAGAGAGCAGGAGTGGCAATATTAATTTCTGATCAAATAGACTTTAAGACAAAAACCACCATATAAGACAAGGAAGAACATTATATAATGATTAAAGGATCAATTGAACTTGAAGATATAAGTATAAGCAATATCTATGGACCCAGTGAAAAAGCCCCAAAATACATAAAATCAGACTTTAGAATAGCTGAAAAGCCAAATAGATGACTCCACAGTCAGAGTGGGAGACTTTAATACACCACTTTCATTGAAAGATAGAACTAGAAAGAAACTCAACAAAGACGCAGAAGAACTAAACAATACAATCGACCAACTTGGCCTTATAGATATCTACAGAGCACTTCACCCAACAGCAGCACAATATACATTCTTCTCCAGTGCACATAGAACTTTTTCCATGATAGACCATATGTTAGGCCATATAGAAAGCCTTAATAAATTTAAAAACATTGAAATACTGCAAAGCATCCTCTCAGATCATAACGCTATCAAATTAGAAATCAGCATTCGGAAGATGAACAGAAAAAGAGTAAACACATGGAAACTGAACAACAGCCTCCTTGAGAAAGACTGGGTAAGAGAAGAAATAAAAATTGAAATTCAAAAATTCCTTGAATCAAACGAGAATGAAAACACAACATACCA
>NW_006927430.1:6749-7366 GCF_000298275.1 Orycteropus afer afer | reverse complement strand
CATGAACTCGGGGAACGTCTTTGACCTTTGTGGATACTGATTTCCTCATTGGTTAAAAGGAGATTTCACCCAGTGTTCTCCACATCCCTTCCAATTGTGTTTAACACCAATTTTTTTTTTTGGCAAAACTCAATTGCATTTTAAATCTTAAAATGGGATTTTACCAACACAAAGGCTATGGAATTGACTATTAAGAATACTAGTTCCCAATTGTAGCATCAATGATTGGTTGCTTCACTACATTCTATTAAAAAAAAAAAAAAAAAATTCCCTCTTTCTCCAGGCATAACTGCATTTCTGAAGGTCAGCTGCCTTTTCTATTTACCGTGTTGTTAAAACTCCAGCAAGTATAAACTTATTTTTTTGTCCACTGTAATTGTGTGCTTCATTTGAGTTTCACAGCTACACAATTGCTGTCGACTTACTCTCTGTAGAATTCAGGTGGACTGCAGCATGAAGTGGTCCTTACCGTACAAATAAAGGAAACTGTGCAACACATGACTATCATTATGAGGTTCAAGTGTACAGACAGATAAGATGAATTTCTAGGCCCTGAACCTATCCATCTCATTTTGAATAGGAGACAATAATTTGACTAAAGATGATACACTCATTAG
>NW_006927430.1:5502-6459 GCF_000298275.1 Orycteropus afer afer | reverse complement strand
GGATATATACATATACACCTTTAAAAAAAAATTCTATAGTGTACTCTTCATTATAATTCTAAAGATGTATTTCTTGAGCAGCATAATATGCATGTAGTAATTCAAATACTATATTTTTATTGCATCCTTCATCAAGGTTTTATGAAAATTAGCTTTTTACTTGAAATATCCTGATGGAATTGAGTTATTTTCTCCCTCATTGCCCTTCATAAGCTGACTCCTGAACATCTCTGTATGTCTGAAGTAATTGGAACATAGTCAATGTTTGCTTTAAAAAATAGCTCCTGTATATTAATTTAGAGATATGAATTCTAAGTATAAAATTGGAATAGAACATTTACATTTAAAAATACATTTCAATTTTTTTTTATCATCCAATTCCTAGAGACAAAAATACTTTTTCAGCTAAAGTTGTGTTTTTTATGCAATGAATAAGATCCTTTTTTTCACATAAAACTGACCTCAGACAACACATTTTCTATGATTCACTGGAAGAGAGAGAAAAGAAGTATAAATGAAAATCTCTTCCCATATATGACTGTGGCCATATATGGGAGCTCTGGTGGCACAGTGCCTTAGGAATTTGACTGCTAACCAGAAGGCTGGCAGTTCAGCTACCAGCCACTCCTTAGAAGCATATGTCTTAAAGCCCAGTGATATTGTCATTTATACTCAAGTATTACTTAAGTATTTGATTCATTGTATATGCCTCTGTCTGGTTATGGGGAACTACTCTAGAAGATGTACTCTCACCAGTGTGTTTTGCAAGCCATTGCCATCTATTAAAATTTGAAACGAGTTTAGCAATAAAGATTCTACAAAAAGCCAATACACATTAAGATTGTCTCTCATATAGGGCTGTCATAGCATTTTTGCTCATGACTAATCCCAGCAATGCCTATGTCTGAATCCTATGGAACTTGAACCAAAAAAAAAAAGGAAGACTAAGACTAATAA
>NW_006927430.1:2533-4767 GCF_000298275.1 Orycteropus afer afer | reverse complement strand
TTCATACATGCTTATTTGCTATTTAAATCAAGACTCATTTTAGAAAAGCATGAAAAAAAGACAGAAATGTTGTTTAGCTTTAAAAATATTCTTGGTTACATTTGCGTAAGCAATTCTTTTCCCCCACAGAATTCACATTGTAAATAAGCCAAAGTATTTTTTGAAAATTATCCAAGTATTTGCACACAGTATCATGTCATTGTGAGGAAAGACACTTTTTTTTTGGTTTTTAAAATGCATGCCTTTTACTTATTTTCCCGCTGCCTAGAACCTTCAGCAGGATGTTGAATAGAAGTGGTGAGAATGTGCATCTGTGTCTTGCTCTCTGTTTGAGAAGGAAATCCTTTCTTGTAGCTGGTGAGTATGATACTCTCTGTGATATTTTCATGCTTATCCTTTATGAGGTTCAGGTTATTTGTTTCTATTCCTTGTTTCTAGAGAGCTTATTTATTTATTTAAGTCATGAATAGGTTTTGGATTCTGTCAAATGTTGTTCTTTATCTATTGAGAGGATCATGTGAATTTTATCTTTTTAATTTGGTATATTACATTAACTGATTTTTAAAATGTTACAAAAAGCTTGATTCTTAGTATAAATTTCATGTAGCATAGTGTAGGATTCTCTTTAAAGCAATTGAATATTGTGAAATTTACGTAACATAAAATGAATCATTTTAAAGTTATCAATTTAGTGGCATTTAATACATTCACAATGATGTGTGACCACCATCTCCATCTGGTTCTAAAGTATGTTCTCCAGCCCAAAATGAAAATACCCATTTGAGCAATGACTCCCATCCTCTGTTCCCTGAAAACCACCAATCTTCTCTCTGTCTCTATGGCTTTAAGTATTCTGGATATTTCATATGAATGGAATTAAACAGTAGGTGAGCTTCATGCCTGGCTCATTTCATTTGGCATGTTTCCAAGGTTCACCCACACAGCATACTCCTTTTTATGACTGAATCACATTCTATTGTATGTATAGCCACACTTTCACATCATTTATCCACTCATTTGTAGATGAACACTTGGGTTGTTTCTACCTTTCAGCTATTATGAATAGTGCTGTTATAAACATGTATACACATATATTTAAGTACCGGTTTTCAATTATTTGGAGTATATACTTAGTCAGGGAATTGCTAGCTCATATGGAAGTTACATGTTTAACTTTCTGAGCAAACACCAAACTATTTTACATAGTGGCTGAATCATTTGTATTCCCACCAACATTATGAACGTGATCTGATTCCTCCACATTCTCCACAACACTTTCTTTCTTTTTATTTTTTTTAAATTATAGCTCTGGTGGTGTAATGCCTAAGGCATTTGACTGATAACCAGAAGGCTGATGGTTCAAACCCAGCAGCCACTCCTCGGAAGGAAGACTGGGCAATCTACTTCTGTAGAGATACCTCCTTAGAACCCAAGGAGGGTTGGCTATGAGTCAGAGTCGACTCAATGGCAGTGAGTTTACTCTGGTTTGGTTTATAGCCAACCTACAAGGTATGAAGTGGTATCTCATTGTGATTTTGATTTACATTTCCCTGACTAGTGATGTTGAGCATTTTTCATGTGCTGATTAACCATTCAAATATTTTCCCTGAAGAAATGTCTATCCAAGTCCTTCTTTTTTTTAAAGGAGTTGATTGTCTTTTTATTTTCGAGTTGTGAGAGTTCTTTACATAGTCTGAATATTAAACCTTAGCAGATATATGAATTGTAGGTACTTTCTCTCTGTAGGTTATCTTTTACTGTTTTAAAATTTGTTTTTGTTGTTACTGAGAATAAACAAAGCAAAACCCTCACCAATTCAACAATGTCATGCACAGTTCAGTGACACTGGTAACATTCTCCAGGCTGTGCAACCATTCTCAACCTTGCTTCCAAATCGTTCTTCCTCTATTAACATAAACTCACTGCTCTCTAAGTTTCCTATAGTGTTTTCACTTTTTTGATAATGTCGTTCAATGCACAAATTCTTTTAATTTTGTGTCTAATTTACCTAATGTTTTCCCTTATTGTATGTGCTTTTGGTGTCTTATCTAAAGTTATAAGGATTTATTCCATCTTCTAAGAGTTTTTATGATTTTAGCTCTTATATTTAAGCAGTTGACCCCTTTTGAATTAATTTTTGTACATGGTATGAGATGGAGGTCAAATTACATTCTTTTGACATGGAAATTCAATTGTTCCAGAACCATTTATTGAAATAATAATTGTGAAAAAAA
>NW_006927430.1:0-1037 GCF_000298275.1 Orycteropus afer afer | reverse complement strand
AGGAACTCTGGGGGTGTAGTGCCTAAGGCTAACCAGAAAGCTAGCAGTTCAAACCCACCAGCCACTCCTCGGAAAGAAGTTGGGCAATCTACTTCTGTAGTGATACCACCTTGGAAACCCAAGGAGGGGTTGCTATGAGTCAGATCTGACTTGACAGCAGTGTTTTTGTTTTTTTTTTTTTTTTGGTTTTGCCTGTTTTTTGTATCAAGGTTATGCTTGCTTCAGAAAATGAGAAAATGAATTTGGGAGGATTCCTCCCTTTTCTATGTTCTAGAATAGATTGAATAGGATTGGTGTCAGTTCTTCTCTGAACTTGTGGTAGTGAAACCATCTGGGCCAGGGTTTTTTTTTTTTTTAGTTGGTAATTTTTTTTATGACCTATTCAATTTCTTCTTTTGTTATGTGTCTGTTTAAATATTCCACCCCAGCTTCTGTTAGTTTAGGTAAGTAGTATGTTTCTATAAATCTGTCCATTTCTTCTAGATTTTAGAATTTGTTGGAGTACAGTTCTTCATAGTATCCTGATATTATCCTTTTAATTTCTGTTGGTTCTGTTGTGGTGTCACCCAATTCATTTCTTATTCATGCTATTTGTATTCTCTCCTTTTCTTTTGTTCAATATCCCAGTTGTTTGTCTATTTTATTAATCTTTTCAAAGAACCAACTTCTAGTCTTGTTTCATTTATTTCTTCTAGAATCTTTATCATTTCTTTTCTTGTGGTGTTATAGGCTATTTTTGCTGCTCCTTTTTTAACCTTGGAGATATTGGTTTAAGGCATTGATTTTGGCTCTTTCTTCTTTTTTGATGTGTGCATTTATTGCTATAAATAAGCCTCTGATCACTGCTTTTGCTGTGTCCCAAAGATTTTTGTATGTTGTGTTTTCTTTCTTGTTTGATTCAAGGAATTTTTTAATTTCATTTTTTATTTCTTCTATTACCCAATTATTGTCAAGGAAGGTGTTATTCAGTTTCTATTTGTTTGTTCTTTTTCTGTTCATCTTCCTATTGTTGATTTCTAATTTTACAGCTTTGTGAT
>NW_006927429.1:2222-7035 GCF_000298275.1 Orycteropus afer afer | reverse complement strand
CTTTCTCCTGCTCTTCTGGCCTGCTTCTTTGGGCGTCCCTGAGTTTCCCCTCCTCACCTAATCCCTTCGGCTGATCGCTCTTCTCTTTGGCTCCCTGGGTTTTACCCTTTTCTCCTGCTCTTCTGACCTGCTACTCTGTGCTACGCCCATGCTTACCTTGCTCCCGGAGACCCGGTCCCTCTCGGGAGGGTAACAAGGTAAAGTGTTCAGTGCAGATCAGTGAGTAAGCACCAGTCCGCCCTTGCCCACCTTGCTCCCGGAGACCCGGTCCCTCTTGGGAGGGCAACAAGGGAGCCGTCTGAGCACTAGTGACTGGGCTTCACCCCCCTCTCCTGCTCCTCCGGTCCGCTACTGTATCCATACTACGGAAGTACCCTCTTTGGGTTTCCAAAGTGGTAAATCTTTATGGAAGTAAATTGCCCGGTCTTCCTTCCATGGAGTGGCTGGTAGGTTTGAACTGCCAAGCTTCTGGTTAGCAGTCAAATGGTTTAGTCACTATGCCACCAGAGCTCCAAATTATATGATATGTGATTAAATTATTCCGATTAATCAAAGCATAACTATTTCATATGTTTGTGGAGAAAAGCCTACAAATTCAGTAAAATCTTGCTATAAAATAATTATCTTGAATGAGATCAGAACTCAAATTTGCTGCTGTCGAGTTGGATCCCACTCATAGCAACACCTCCTTGGGTTTCTGAGGCGTTATCACTACAGAAGTAGATTACCCAGTCTTCCTTCCAAGGAGTGGCTGGTGGTTTTGAACCTTCTGGTTAGCAGTCAGATGCCTTAGGCACTACACCAACAGTAATAGCCCATTCCTCAATCAAAGAAAAGCACACCAGGACAACGAAGAACAAACAGCCTGCGTACCCAGAACAAATAAAAGCAAAGATTGGAAACAAAGAAGCCCAAATTGGATTTTTTTTCTAGTTGGCTGGTTGGGACTTGGAGGGGGGCCCAGGCTTGCACTGTTAGTAAAATTCTCATCCTTACTAGTATAGTTTCCAATCAACAAAAGTAATACTAGAAAGAATAATCACATAGAGAAGAGGTAAAGATGTGACAGTACATGGTAATAATCCTTTTAACCCAAGTGATTCAGTTATATAGGAAATTAAATATAGAATTTGCATAATGTGATTGAGTAAGTCAGTTCAATTTAATTCAATTAAACAAAACTTTACAGCATGAGTACTGTATGCTATGAATTGGGACTACATAAATTAAATGAAGAACTTGTAGGTTATGGTAGGGGGTGAGTGATAATTTTAAAAGTGTCTACTTTGTACTGAACTCACTTTTTAAACTAATTTCTGACCAGGATCTCCTAGTCTTCAAGTTACTTATTAACTCTTGTAGATGACTGACCTCTCTACTTTTTCTCTCCTGTTTTCCATTTCTCTGTCTGTCTTAGTTTCAGTGATACATCATTTCACAGCAGGTTTCTTTTTTTGGAAAATACTGTAATCTTTCTTGCTTCTCTGACCTTCCATCACATTTACCTGGCAAAGCTCCAACCTTGGATTAGTTTAAGTATTTGATTGCAGTATACACAAATTTGTCTTATTTCTGAGTTACAGCGGCAGATAGATACCTGGTTACAGAGGCAAGCGCCTGGGCAGGTGATATTGCAGAAAATCATAGGCAATTGGACAGAGTAATAACCATAGTGAATTCATTGTTACTAGTCTTACCTTCATCTGCAATACTGTTAGACATTCTTAACATTCTTAGTTAATGCACATGTCTGGTATTTTTGTTACTATTTCATACAACCTCTACTTTCCTCAAATATTTTCTCTTATCCCGGTGACAACACATTTTTTACTTTTCTAATTCTTAGGTTGACCCTTCTGAGTCTCCTTTGCCACCTCATTCTTTCCAAGTTGGCCTTTAAAAGTTGAAGTTCATTGATGCTTGGTCCTCAACTCTCTTAGGCTCCTTGGTATACTCCTTAGGGGATTTCAGCATTATATGACTTCGTTGGCTTGTCTATAGCAACACTGTACTCAGCATTGCATGATTTAAGTGACTATCTACAAAATAATGCATTACAGTAGAAATGTAATGTAAGCATATATATAATTTAAAATTTTCTAGTAGCCACATTAGAAATAGGACTTCATTTTCAGAATAGAGATGCAGAATCATTGCCTGATGTCCATTGTCTTGCCTAGACAGGAGATTATGGCACAGAGATTAGAAAAGTGTTCCCTGGGTTATTTAGGAGAGTACTGATTAGTGCATGTATATGGGTGAACCTACCCATGACCAGAGAAAGGCTTACAAGGATTATAGGGACCAGCACTGGCACTCACACAGGGCCAGGAACAGTGACTATTTCCAAAAATAAGCTGCAAAACTTCAATCATAAGTAATTCTATGGAACATTTAGAAGAATTTTTGCGTCAGTAATAGGGAATAATAATTAGCTCTAGATGCATCCTGATAAATCTTAGAAACAAGACTTGTAAACATCAAACTCTTTCTAAAAAATTGCATCGTTGAACAAAGTTAAAAAATATTTATAGGTATTTGAAAAATATACACTATGGAATATAAGTTAAAATTCATAATGGCTGGCATCTGATTAAAAATTACCATTTATGCAAAGAAGCAGGAAAATATGACCTATAGTGAGGATAAAAATGAATGAATTAAAATGCACCCAGAAGCATCACAGATGTTAGAATTATCAGAAAAGGACTGTAAATAATGTAATATAACTGTATTAATTATGTTAAAAAAAGTTAAGTAGAGACACGGATCATCTACAAAAGACCCAAATTGAGTTCCTAGTGATAAAAACTCCTTGGAAGGAAGGTTGGGCAATCCTACTTCTGTAGTGATACTGCCTCGGAAACCCAAGGAGGGGTCGCTATGAGTCAGGGCTGACTCGACGGCACATAACAACAACAACAAGAGATAAAAAAACTACAAGGGATAGAATGAGTGGCAGTTTACTGCAGAAGAAAAGATTAATGAACTTGAGGATATTGCTATAGAAATCATCCAAAATTAAACACAAAGATATAAGAATTACAAAAAAAATTAATAGAGCATCAGTGAATTGTAGAACAACTTATCTATATATAATAAGAGTTTCTGAAAAGGGAAGGGGGAAGACAAAATAATATGCAGAAATAATAACTGAAATCTTTTCAAATTTAATAATAGTTCAAAGGTGCAGGAACCCCAATAAACCCCAAGCACAAGAAGCATTAAGAAAACCACACTAAGGTATATCATGACCAAACTGCTCAAAACTAGTGATGAAGAGAAAATCTTAACATTAAAGTAGAGGAAAAAATAAAATAAAACAACATGTTGCATATAGAGGAAGAACTTAAGAATGATACCAGTTTTGTTGTCAGAGACAATTCAAGCAAGAAGATGATCACATTTTTAACAACAGAAAAAATATAAAATTGTCAGCTGAGAATTCTATACCCATGAAAATCTCTTTAAAAAATTAAAGTAAAATAAAGACTTGTTTTGACATATCAAAGCTGAAAAAGTTCATACCCATATTATAAGAAATGATAAAGAAGCCCTTCAGATAGAAAGAAAATGGCACCAGATAGAAATATGTAGTATACAAATGAAAGAATACCAAAATTGCTAATGACACAGGTAAATATAGAATATTTTTCTCAAAATTTAAATCTCTTTAAAAGATAACTGATTGTTTAAATGAAAATATTAACAACATACTTGTTGACCAAATGCAGTGTAGTAAATTACTTAGTGTGGCTTTTCTACCCATAAGTCTTTGTAAACTCCAAGGTGGGATTTTCTATGAGCAACTGAGGAGCTCCTGATTGCTGAAGCTATCCACCTGGGTTATTTCTGTTGGGTGTGGCACAATACAGTGTTCTGGGAGGTTTCCACTCTCTCTCACGTGCTTAGAGTTCTGATGCTGTGATTGGCTAGTTTGGCCACTCTGCCACGCTCCAAAGGAGGCCTCCTAGAGGCAGAACTCTCTCTGACTGCTGGTTGAGGAAGACGTGCTGCTGAAAGAGACACGTGTTGCTGGGAAAGAGACGCAAGAGACACTCATTGCTGAGTGACACACTGAGGGACCAGCACTGCTGAGAAAGAGACTGTGAGAGACTGCTGGAAGAGACTGTGAGAGACTGTTGGCTGAGGGATGGTGGGCTAGGAGAGAGACTGAGCGTTCTTCCTGAACTTGAGTTGTAGCCTGGTGCTTCCCTAATAAACCCCGTAATCTGTGAGTTCTGTGTGGCCACTGCAGCGAATTATCGAACCCTGGAGAGAGGTGGTGGGTGCTTTGGGAGGAACAGTTGGTGAAAGGGCTGGAGGGAGGCAGCATGGCTGGCCTTGTAGGAATAGGCCTTGCGCTATTGATGGTGATTCTGCCTTCCTCTTGTGGGATTAGAGGAGGTCAGAACATGTGGTCTCCTTGCTGTTTTTGCACCAAACTTGTTGCCTTTGAGTTGATTCCAACTCGTAACAACCCTATAGGACAGGGTAGAACTTCCCTACAGGGATCCCAAGGCTATAATCATTACAGAAGCCAATTACCACATCTTTCTCCCATGGAGTGGCTGGTGGTTTCGAATCACTGACATTTTGGTTAGCAGCTGAGGCTTAACCACTGAGCCATAAGATGTAAATACATAAAAGTAAAATATATGACAAAAGTCTCACAAAGGCTGGGAGGAGAGATAGAAAGATTATAAGATTCTTACACTATATGTAAGGGAGCTCTGGTAGCATAGTGGCTAAGGCACTTGACTGCTAACCAGAAGGCTGGCGGTTCAAACCCACCAGCCACTCCTCGGAAGGA
>NW_006927429.1:0-1882 GCF_000298275.1 Orycteropus afer afer | reverse complement strand
TTGAACCGCCAGCCGTCTGGTTAGCAGGCAAGTGTCTTAGCCACTATGCGAAATTCAAATATGCTACCAGAGCTCAATCTATCTTCACTTGAAGATAGATTATGATAAGTTAAATATATATACTATAAGCCCCAAATCAGTCTTTAAAATAACAACACAAAGAGTAAAGGTAATAACAGAAAGGGGACATGGGGGGTGGAGAGTAAAGGTAATAAGCCAATAAAGGAGATAAAATAGAATCATTTCCTTGAAAAAAAGAGGACAAGGGAACAATGAGCAGATAAAACAAATAGAAAACATGTATTAAAATGGTAGATTTAAACCTAACTGTATCAATTACAGGAGCTCTGGTAGCGTAGTGCCTAAGGCATTTGACTGCTACCCAGAAGGCTGGTGGTTTAAACCCACCAGCCACTCCTCAGAAGGAAGATGGGACAATCTGCTTCTATAGCGATACTGCCTTGGAAACCCAAGGAGGGGTTGGAAACCCAAGGATGGGTTTCTGTGAGTCGGATCTGACACAGTGAGTTTGGTTTTTGGATATCAATCACATTAAATGTAAATGTTATGAATGTTCTAATTAAAAGACAAAGATTGTCAGATTAGATAAAAAAGCAAGACTCAACTGTATGCTGTCTACCTATGGTCCAATCATTCCTAAAAGGAAGGAAAGTATATATCCATACAAAGTGTCTTAGCTACCTAGTGCTGCTGTAACAAAAAATACCACAAATGGGTGGCTTTAAAGAACTCAAATTTATTGTCTCATAGGAATGGATACTAGAAGTTCCTATCAGGGTATTGACTCTGTTGTTGTTGTGTGTCATGAGTTGATTCTGAACTTACAGTGACCCTGTAGGAGAGAGTAGAATTTCCTGATAGGATTTCTTATGCTATAATCTTTATGGGAACAGATTGCTATGTCTTTTCTCCTGCAGAGCCACTAGGGAGTTTGAATTGCTGTTCTTCAGGTTAGCAGCCAAGCATTTAATCACTGAGCCACCAGGGTCCCTTGCATCAAGCTCTAGGGGAGAGTTTTTACTTGTTGGTATCCCCAAATGGTGTTTTTTGGCATTCCTTGGCTTGTAGTTGGATCTGTATGTGGTCTCTTCTCCCTGTGTGTATTTGTCTCTGCTTGTTTGTTTTCCTCTGTTAGGAGATAACACTCAAAGGAGATTAGGTTTAGGACCCATTCTACTCTGGTATGTTCTCATTAACATAACAAAAGAAAACCCCTATTTCCAAACAGGATCATATCTACAGGTTCAAGGATTCTAACTAGTAATTTTGGGGGGACACGGTGCAATCCGTAACAAAGCCTTGTCTATGAATGTTCTTTGCAACTTTATATATACTAGTCAAAAACTGGAAACAGCCAATTCTGCCAACAATGAATGGATGAATAAATAGTAGTATATACTATTGGAATTTTTTTTTTTGTTGTTGTTAGGTGCCATCTAGTCAGCTCTGACTCATAGCAACTCTATGTACAACAGAACGAAGTACTGCTCGGTTCTGTGGCAACCTCCAAATCATTGCTATGCTCGAGCCCATTGTTATAGCCACTGTGTCAATCCATCTTGTTTAGGATCTTCCCCTTTTTCACTGACCCTGTGCTTTACCAAACATGATATCCTTCTTAGGAACTGGTCCCTTCTGACAGTATGACCAAAATACATGAGACGAAGTCTGGCTGTTCTCACGTCTAAGGAGCATTCCAGCTGTACTTCTTCCAGGATAGATTTCTTTGTTCTTCTGGCATTTCCATGGTATGTTCCATATTCTTCACCAACACCACAATTCAAATGCATCAGTTCATCTTTTGTCTTCCTTATTCATTGTCCAGCTTTCACATGCATATGAAATAATTGAAAATACCATG
>NW_006927428.1:5924-7092 GCF_000298275.1 Orycteropus afer afer | reverse complement strand
CTCTCCAGGATGGACCACATATTAGGCCACAAAGCAAGTCTCTAATAAATTTTTAAACATTGAACTACTGCAAAGCCTCTTCTCAAATCACAATGCTACAAAATTAGTAATCAACACTAGGAGGGCCAACAGAAAAAGAGCAAACACATGGAAACTGAGTAACACCCTCATCATAAGTGACTAGGTAATAGGAGAAATAAAAAATGAAATAAAAAAAAAATTCTTTGAATGAAATGAAAACACAATATACCAAAATCTTTGGAACACAGCAAAAGCAGTGATCAGAGGGCAATATATAACAATAGATGTACAGGTCAAAAAAGAAGAAAGAGATGGACTTCAGGTAGGATGGTTTAATAGGCAGACAAGCTAGGCAGACCCTCTTCAACAAAGAAAAGAGAAACCAATTAACATAGACACATAAAATAATCCTGGAGCCCTGACCTTTGAAAAGAAGGATACAGAAGTGGATTAAACTCCAACTAATAGAAGAACCTGCATAGAAACAGTGAATAAGGAGACAAATGGAGCAGCAGACTGCTAGTAATCCTGACAGCATGGACAGTATGAACATTTTCAAGTGGTCTTAGGATCAGAGAATTAACCTAAAAATTGGTCCTGTTCACCAAGGGCTGCATGGTAGGCTGTACTGGTGTCTGATGACTGAAAAAGGGAAAAGCAAAGAAGGATACAAACTGGGTTGTGATATTTTGGTTGTGCAGAGGGTGCAGTCATTTTGAATGTTTACAAGTGGTTTGGCCATTTTGGATATTTAAAGAGACAGCATTCTCGTTTACATTCCAGGGACCTAAGAATAGGCTCCATCTGCCAAGGACAACACAGAGATACTGGAGGCTGATGACTGGAAATATTTGATATTCTCCTTGTTACTCTTATATCCCACACCCTCTTGGTGAATGGAGGTGCGGCCAACCCTCACCCCCACCCACCTTTGGGGCCAGCAGGAATTCAATCCCAGACTGTGTGCTCTGACAGAGCCTTGGTTCCCTACCCCACCTCATAGATTTGTTGTTGTTATTTGTTTGCTTTTAAATTATTGGTTTTTGTTCTTCCTTTTTATTTTCATTCTTTCATTTCCCTTCCCAGGTTATAGTTTTTGGCTTTTTTTCTCTTCCTTTTTCCTGATTCCCATTTTTTTTCTTTCTTG
>NW_006927428.1:2695-4724 GCF_000298275.1 Orycteropus afer afer | reverse complement strand
AAAAAAAAAAAAAATCAAAACAAAATAAAATATTCATGTGGGATAGCATCAAGAGGAATAACATAATGTAATTGGAATTCCAGAACATGAAGAGACAAATAAAATCACAGAGATAATAGTTGAAGATTTGTTGGATGAGAATTTCTCTAATATGATGAAAGATTAGAATATATCCATTCAAGAAGTTCAATGAACCTCAAACAATATAGACTCCAAAAGGAAATCACCAAAACATATCATCATCAAACTCACCAAAACCAAAAACAAAGAAAGAATCATGAAAGCAGCTTGGGAAAAATGAAAACCTACAAATGGTGACCAATACTAAGCTCTGATTTCTCGGCAGAAACAAGGCAGACAGGAAGGCAATGGGATGATATATATAAAACCCTGAAAGAAAAAAATATTCCAAGGACAAATTATATAGCCAGCAAATTGTCCCTCAAATATGATAGTGAAATTAGTACATTCCCAACAAGCAGAAATTAAAGGAATTTATTTAAACTATACCAACCTTACAAGAGATCCTAAAGTGAGTCCTTTGGACAGATAACAAACAACAGCAAACAACTGACCATTAAAACACATGATGACATAACCCAGAAACCAACCCAGTTATGGAAGTATCCAAAGTAAAATAGACTTACAAGTCTGTAAATGAGAAACCAGAGACATCAATTGGCAAACCAGGACAACTACAACCCAAAAAGAGAGGAAAAAATAGTGTAGTTAGAGAACTAAATGATGAGGAAGTCAAGAGAATTGCAAGATAGAACAAATTGACCTGTTCTAACCTTTGGAAGAAAATTATGAAATCACAAGGTACCCTAAAAAAAAAATTATAACTTCACATAAAAAAAAAAAAAAGAGGACAAGCACAAATATTCAGCAAGCACTAAAACAATAACAACAAAGGAAATGATGATATGATTAATAAACAAAATGAGTTCAGGACAGAAAATTACATGGAACAAAGAAATCAGCAACACCATGGAAAAACACATAACAAAATAACAGCAATGAATTCATACTTGTTGATCATTACATTAAATATCATTGTTACATGATGTTGAGTCAGACCCAACTCATAGTGACCCTGCTTTGGATTTCTGAGGTGGTATCACTATGGAAGTAGATTACCCAACCTTCCTTCTGAGGAGTGGCTGATGGGTTTGAGCCACCAGCCTTCTGGTTAGCAGTCACATGCTTTAGGCGCTATGCTACCAGAGCTCCCACATTGAATGTAAGTGGATTAAATGCACCACTCAAGAGATGGTGAGTGGCAGATTGGATAAAAAAACATAACCTATCAATATGCTGTCTACAAGAGACACACCTTAGAGACAAAGATGAAAATAGACTAAAAATCAAAGGCTGGAAAAAGATATACCAAGAAAATGGCAATCAAAGAAGAGCAAGAGTGAGAATATTAATATCTGAAAAAATTGACTTTAAGGCAAAGCTACCCTAAGAAACAAGGAAGGACATTATATAATGATTAAAAGGTCAATTGAATAAAAGGACATAACCATAATAAATATGTATGCACCCATTAAAGAGTCCCAAAATACATAAATCAAAGTTTAATAGAATTGAAAAGACAAATAGATGACTCCACATTAATAGTCAGAGACTTTAATACAGCACTTTCAATGGAAAATAGAACTAGAAAGAAACTACACAATGACACAGGAGAACTAAATAATAAAATCCTCCAACGTGACCTCATAGATCTACAGAGCACTTCCCCAAGAACAGCACACTATACACTCTTTTCCAGTGCACATGGGGCATTCTCCAGAATAGGCCATATGTCAGGCCACAAATCGAGTCTTGATAATTTTAAAAACATTGAAATACTGCAAAGCATCTTCTCAGATCACATTTCTATAAAACTAGAAATTAACCATAGGATGATCAACAGAAAAAGTGCAAACACATGGAAAATGAATAACACCCTCCTTAAAACTGACTGGAGATAGAAGAAATTAAAAAATTGCTTGAATAAAACAAGGATGAAAACATAACA
>NW_006927428.1:0-1880 GCF_000298275.1 Orycteropus afer afer | reverse complement strand
CAAGTGGGATTCATACCAGGTATGCAAGGATGGTCAACATTAGAAAACAATAAGCATAATCCAAATAAAGGAAAAGAATCACGTGATTGTATCCATAGGCACAAAAAATGCATTTGATAAAATCCAGCATCTATTCCTGATAAAAACTCTCAGCAGAATAGAAATAGAAGGGAAATTTGTCAACATAATAAAGGGCATATTTGCAAAACCAACACCCACCATTATTCTCAATGGAGAGAGACTAAAACCATTCCCCTTGTGAACAGGAACCACACAAGGATGCCCTCTATCTCCACTTCTATTCATCATTGTATTGGAAGTCCTAGCCAGGGCAATAAGCAAGAAAAATCATAGGCAACCAAACTGGTAAGGAAGAAGTAAAACAATCCCTATTTGCACATGATATAATCTTATACACAGAAAATCCAAGAGACTCAGCAAGAAAACTCCTGGAACTAATTGAGAGATTTAGAATAGTGGCAGGATACAAGATCAACATCCAAAAATCAGTTAGATTCCTCTACACCAGCAAACAGGTCTCTGAAAAGGAAATAAGGAAAACAATACCAACTACAATAGCTACCAAAAAGCTAAGATATTTGTGAATAGATCTTACCAAGAACACAAAAAACTTTACAAAGAAAATTATAAAGCACTATTTAAAGAAACTATAAGAGATCAGCAAAAATGGAAGAACATACCATGCTCATGGATAGGAAGATTGAACTTGTGAAAATGTCTATTCTATCCAAAGCAATCTTCACATTCAATGTAATCCCAATCCAGATTCTGTCAACATTCTTTAAGGACATGGAAAAACCAATCACTAATTTTATATGGAAAAGAAAGAGACCTCGGATAAGCAAAGCAGTACTGAAGAAGAACAAAGTAAGAGGTCTCATATTCCCAGATCTCAAAACCTACTATACAGCCACACCTGTCAAAACAGTCTGGTATTGGTACGATGACAGACACAAAGACCAACGGAATAGAATTGAGAACTCAGAAATAGGTCCATTGACCTATGACAAGCTGATCTTTGACAAAGGTCAGGAATCCATTAAATTGGG
The DNA here is from genome assembly GCF_000298275.1 of Orycteropus afer afer. Classification (NCBI taxonomy): domain Eukaryota; kingdom Metazoa; phylum Chordata; class Mammalia; order Tubulidentata; family Orycteropodidae; genus Orycteropus; species Orycteropus afer. Next base: position 810 of record NW_006927428.1, on the reverse strand, counting down.
ATTTAATAAATAGTTTAATGAATGGTTCTGACAAAACTGAATACCCATTTGCAGAAAAATGAAGCAAGATCCGTACCTCATGCCATACAGAAAAACTAACTCCAGGTAGATCAAAGACTTAAATGTGAAACCTAAAATTATTACATTCATTGAAGAAAAATAGGGGCAAATTTAGGTGCCCTAATTTATGGCATTAATAGACTATCAAGCATAACCCAAGATACATAAACAGCGGAAGACAAACTAAATGATTGGACCTTCTAAAAATCAAATTCTTATGTGCATCAAAAGACTTCTCCAAAAGATTAAAGAGAGGACCTGCAGAATGGAAAAAAAAAAAAAAAATTCAGCAATGCATAGGACAAAGGACTTATCTCTAAAACTTATAGAAAACTCCAGCATCTCAACATCAAAAAGACAAACAATCCAATTAAAAAATGGGCAGGAGATATGAACAGACACTTTGCCAAAGAATATATTCAGGCAGCCAACAAACACATGAAGAAGTGTTCATGATCATTAGCCGTTAGAGAGATACAAATTGAAACAACCATGAAAGACCATCTCACCCAGCATTAATAGCAATGTTCAACAAGCAAGAAAACAGCAAATTCTGGGGAGAATATGAAGAGATTGGGACTCTCATGTGCTGCTGGTGGGACTGTGGAATGATACAACCACTGGGGAAAGCAGTATGGCAATTCCTTAAAAAGTTGGAAATAGAAATACCATTTGATCCAGCAATCCTATTATTAGGTATATATCCTAAAGACATGAGAGGCAGGACCTGAACCGATATATGAATACCCA
>NW_006927427.1:6133-7161 GCF_000298275.1 Orycteropus afer afer | reverse complement strand
TAAAGACAATTAAAACAAGTCCAAGAGAGTCAAAATATGATCTTGAATATATCCCTCCTGAATTTAGAGACCATCTAAAGAATAGATTTGATGCACTGAACACCAATGACAGAAAACTGGAAGAATTGTGGGAGGATATCAAGAACATTATCCATGAGGAAAGCAAGGGATCATTAAAAAGATGAGAAAAGAAGAGAAGACCAAAATGGATGACCAAAGAGACTCTGACACTGGCCCTTGAGTGGAGAGTAGCTAAAGCAAATGGAAGAGATGACAAGACCAAAGAGCTGAATAGAAGATTTCAAAGAGCAGTTCGAGCAGACAAAACTAATTACTATAATGAAATGTGCAAAGATCTGGAGATTGAGAACCAAAAGGGAAGAACACACTCAGCATTTCTCAAGCTGAAAGAATTGAAGAAAAAATTTAAGCCTTGAGTTGCAATACTGAGAGATTTTATGGGCAAAATATTGAAGGATGCAGGAAACATTAAGAGAAGGTGGCAGGAATACACAGAGTCACTGTACCAAAGAGAACTGGTCGATCTTCATCCATTTAATGAAGTGGCATATGATCTAGAACCAATGGTACTGAAGGAGCAAGTCGAAGCTGCAATGAGAAAATTGGCAAAGAACAAGGCTACAGGAATTGATGGAATACCCATTGAGATATTTCAACAAACAGATGACCCATTGGAGGCACTCACTCGGTTATGCCAAGAGATTTAGAAGACAGCTACCTGGTCAACTGACTGGAAGAGATCCATATTTGTACCCATTCCAAAGAAGGATGATCCCACAGAATGTGGAAATTATCTAATATCATTAATATTGCACACAAGTAAGATCTTACTGAAGATAATTCAGAAACGGTTGCAGCAATATATTGACAGAGAACTTACAGAGGTTCAAGCCGGATTCAGAAGAGGACGTGGAAGAAGGGATATCATAGCTGTTGTCAGATGGACCTTGGCTCAAGGCAAATAATACCAGAAAGATGTCTACTTATGTTTTATTGACTATGAAAAG
>NW_006927427.1:4051-5133 GCF_000298275.1 Orycteropus afer afer | reverse complement strand
CGTTCCTTGGAGAAGGATGTCATGCTTGGTAAGGTGGAGGGTTGACAAAAGAGGGGAAGGGCTTCAATGAGATGGATTGACACGGTGGCTGTCATGATGGGCTCAAGTATAACAGGGATTATAGAGCTGGGGCGGGATTGGGCAGTATTTTGTTCTGCTGTGCATGGGGTCACTATGAGTTGGAAATGACTCAACGGCACCTAACAACAACAACAGGTAACTTTAAATAGCTAGAAACTGTTCACAAACATGTAATTAATACAAGGAAGAAAACCAAGAAAAGATTATAACATAGCTCTAATTTTTTCGACTTGTTTCATCACATTAAAAAATAAATTCTAAAGACTGAATTTAATTTTCAGTTACTGTACTGCATATAAGTTATGGGTCTCAAGAAAAAGTCCTATTTGAAAATTCTTCATAATTTTGAAACATAAATTAAAAGCAGACTGTCAACTTTACCCATTCAAACCAAAGGAAGACTATCTCCAAATCAAACACAATATCCTGGGGAAAAAAAAAATGCCTTTGATCCAGACATAATAAAGAATACAGAGTAGAATATGTTATAGGGAAATGAAGTAGTTCAAAAATATCTTCCTCCTCTACTATCCTGGGTTGTGAGTAAATATCTATTTGGTATTATAAATGTGAGTTATAGTGACTGTGGAAGCAACATAGCAGCCAGCAGTCCTGAGAATTATAATGTCAAACCTATAAAATTGACTTCTAAAATGTTTAATAAAATTATATAATTAATTTTTGATAAATACATAAAAAGAATATTCTAAGATAGAGCTATGTGGCTTTGACTCTGACTTTTATTTCCACAGAATATTGATTTCAACACTCAGCATTCAACAAAATGTTTTAGGTGCAAGAGGGATTTCAATGTTCATTTACTTATGATGGAAAGCTCCTTCTCCTAAAATAAGAACATTTTATGAAGTCTTACTTATTTTACTAAAATCCCAGTTCAGAAGGGAATCAATAGGGAAAACTATTTTCAACTTAATTATGATTCAAAACAACAGTAAAAACTGACAGCATGAAAGCTATAAGAAGCTTTGAAAATTGTGTTT
>NW_006927427.1:0-3641 GCF_000298275.1 Orycteropus afer afer | reverse complement strand
CATGACCAAAGTACGAGAGACAAAGTCTTGACATCACTTCTAAGAAGGATTCCAGCTGTACTTCTTCCAAGACGGACTTGTTTGTTCTTTTATCAGTCCATTGTGTATTTAATATTCTTCACCAACACCGTAATACAGAGGCATCAATTCTTCTTTGGTCTTCCACTTTCATTGTGCAGTTTTCATGTGTGTATGAGATGATTGAAAGTGCCATGGCTTAGGTCAGGCACACCTTAGTCTTCAAAATGACATCATTGTTCTTTAGTACTTTAAAGAGGTCTTTTTGTAGCAGATATGCCCAATGCAAAACCTAATCTGATTTCTTGACTGCTGCTTCCATGGGTGTTGATGGTAGATCCAAATAAAATGAAATCCTTGACAACTACAGTCTTTTGTATGTTTATCATAATGTTACAATAACAAGACTCCTGTTTTATGTTAAGGTATAAGTCATACTGAAGACTGTAGTCTTTGATCTTCATCAGTAAATGCTTCAAATCCTCTTCACTTTCAGCAAGTAAGGCTACATCATCTGCATATCACAGGTTGTTAATGAGTCTTCCTCCCATCCTGTTGCCATGTTCTCTTCATATAGTCCAGCTTCTCAGATTATTTGCTCAGCATACAGACTGAGTAAGTACAGTGAAAGGATACAACCTTGATGGACACCTTTCCTGATTTTCAACCATTTTTCAACTATGCAGTATTCTCTTGTTCTGTTTGAACAACTGCCTCTTGCTCTGTGTCTGGACTCCTCAAGCCTTGAGTTACAATACTGAAGGATTTTATGGGTAAAATATTGAGCAATGAAAGAAGCATCAAAAGAAGATGGAAGAAATACACAGAGTCATTGTACCAAAAAGAAGTGATTGATGTTCAATACCTTCAGGAGGTGGCACATGATACAAAATTGACTGTACTGAAGGAATACATCCAAACTTCACTGAAGGCATTGGTGAAAAACCAATCTTACTATCTTTACTATTACAATCTTACTATTACATCTTACTATTTTCATATACGGGAAGCAAACATCAAACTCAAGAAAAGAGAACAAATGGAATAAATATCAATGTTATTAAAGGAGCACTCACTCTCTTTAAAGAAGTCCAGAGGTTCAGGTCTTCATTAAATAAATTTCAGGGCACAAAAGAACTACTAAACATTATTTTAAGTTCATTATTGGTAATCTTTAAGAAACCATGAAGGCTTTACAGCAATTCTAGAAATGAAAAACAGTTTTTTAACTTTTGAAGTAGAGAAAGACACAGCAGAGGAATTGATTTCATCATGCAGTAATACTGGGAACAGAGATCTGAGTGAACTCAGAAATAGGAGCAATCGATTCACTAAAAACAAATTAAGGTATACTGGATTCTCTTTTTCTTTTTTGACAGGGATAGAGACAAATGAATCAAGTGATATCTATATTTTTCTCTTGTTTAGAAAAAAGAAATTGTTTTTATTCCAAGAAAAGATATGAAAAATAAGTTTTTATTATAATTTTCAAGAACATTATGCACTGAATAATTTTTAAGTCCTTTTATAGATCAGTCACAGTGAGAAGTACAATACAGTGTTGTCAATAGCACATGATCTTTAGTCCCTCTGCCGAAGCTTGAGTCCCAGTCCATGCTTCTTGACTGTGTGATCTTGCACAAGTTATTTAACCTCTCTTTGTCATACAGGATTAAAGGATATGATCTTGGCAAGAAATCTATGTTAAAGTTCAGCTTTTATTGTTACTTCATTTAATCCTCACAAACACACTACGTAATGCATTATATTTCCACTTTGTAAGGAAGAAAAAGGAGGCTTAGAGAAGTGACAATGTCCTACGTGATACAGGCATAGGTGACCTCATTGTTGGGTGCTTCCTAAAATTTGACAGCACATTACTTTTGCAACAGTTAGCAACTTTAACATTTTAATTCTTAAGTCTATTTATCCTGATTTCACAATTATGTTCCCCAAATGTATATAACCATCCCCACATTCCATTAAATAATATTTGTTTTTCTTAAAATTATGATCAAAACACAACAAATTTTTAATCAAGGTTAAGTAAGAATAGCTGAAAACTTATATTACATTAGGTTCTTAAAATCATTGAGACATAAGTATACTTTTACACATCACATTTAAACATTTTACATTTCCCCTTCATACAGATAAATTTGTTTCATGGCTATCATTCTGCACTGTTGAATAAAATAGTACTGACAAATAAGTAGTTAAGCTACTTCTTCTGTAAAAAAAAATGAAGTATTTCTATTTGGTTTTAATTAAAAAATTTAAGGCACTGTTTATGAGGAACATTCAATGTGAAACCCTGGGTATCACTGAGAACCTTTGTTTCTTCCATCATCATGTTTTCATCTTCTCCACAATGGTAGTTCTGTGTGGACCTGCAGTTGGGGGACAGTGCTGAGTTTTGGAAATTCAGCTGTCCTCCTAGCCTTTCAAATAACCTTAGAGCTTCTTTAGTGGAAATTCAGCTAAATAATTCTCCCCTTGAAAAAATATGTATGTGGCACACTTGTTAATACAAAATATGTGGATGTACAAACTGAGAATCTCAGACTTGATAATTGCTTGGTGGCTCTGAGGTACATTATCAACTTCTGTTCAGATGCTACAGCTCATGGGACAAAGCCTGGAGAGGCAACTCCATGTAGGAGAAAAAATGGGAGTTTTAGAGTTAGATAGACCTGTGCTTGAAAACAATTTTATTCACCTGTTTGGTGTCTGAATTTGTTCAGTCACTTGGGACTGGGTATGTTTACTTGTAAGATTGGGGTGAGGAATAATATAAATCAAATATAAAGTGTACCTGGAATACACTAGGAAGAAACTCAACAATAGCTAGTTGTTTCCCCCCCTTCCTTTCTCTAGTCAGTTACCTCCTTTGATGAGATTGCTAATGAAATATAAAGTCATCTGATAGAAACAATAACTAGAAAGACAAAAGTTGAATCATTGGGCAAAGCTAATTATGAAATCAGTTATCCTAATAATTATTAGCACAAAATGTACTAGGTGTTAGGTACACCACTCATCTGTCAGTTTGTCATACTGTGGTGGCTTGTGTGTTGCTGTGAGACTGGAGGATATACCACCACTATTTGAAATACTAGCAGGGTCACCCATGGTGGGCAGGTTTCAGTAGAGCTTCCAGACTAAGACAGACTCAGAAGAAGGAATTCTCAAACAATTGGCCAGTGAAAACCTTATGAATAGCAGTGAAACACTGTCTGATATATTACTAGAAAACTTTATGAATGGCCCTGAAATATTGCGCAATGTAGTGCCAGAAGGTGAGCCCTTCAGGTCAAAAGCACTCAAAATACCACTGGGGAAGAGCTGCCTCCCCAAAGTAAAGCCAATCTTAATGAGGTGGATGGAGTAAAACTTTTGAGACTTCCATTTGGTGATGTGACACGACTACAAATAGGAAGAAATAATTGTAAACATCAACTAATAATTGGAACATGGAATGTACAAAGTATGAATCTAGGAAAATTTGAAGTTCTCAAAAAGTGAATTGGGAGTGAGATCCAAGATGGTGGACTAGGCAGAAAGACTGCACAGACCCTCTCCAACAAAGAAAAGGGAAACCAATTAACACAGACACAGAAGCT
>NW_006927426.1:3283-6878 GCF_000298275.1 Orycteropus afer afer | reverse complement strand
TTCAGAACCCTAAGACTGGGGAAATTACTGGGAGGAGGAGGAGGGGTTAATGTCTGAGATGATGGAGTGGCATGGTAGTTTGGACATTTGGGACATCTTTGACCTCCGCCTCATGGGGACCAGCCTCGTGCTGATCTTTCTAAGAGAAATTGTTCAAGCAGTCGCTATGAGTCAGAGATGACTTGACAGTACCTAACAACAACAAAAGAGTGCTGATGGAATCTGGATGAGAATTGCATTGAATGCATAGATTGCTTTGGGTAGTATTGTCATTTTCATAATATTCAGTCTTCCTATTCATAAACATGGCATATCTTTCCATTTATGTAGGTCTCTTGTAGTTTCTTGTAGTAGTGTTTTGTAGTTTTCTTTGAATAGGTCTTTTGTGTCTCTAGTAAGATTTATTCCTAAGTATTTTATCTTTTTTGGTACCTATTGTAAATGGTATTGTTTTCTTTATTTCCTTTCAGAGATCTCTGTTAATGTAGAGGAATCTAACTGACTTTTGTATGTTGATCTTGTATCCTGCCCCTTTGCTGAACCTTTCTATTAGTTCCAGTAGTTTTCTTGCTGAGTCTCTTGGATTTTCTACATATGGAATCGTGTCATCTGCAAATAGTGGTAGCTATATGTGTTAGACTGGGTTCTCTAGAGAAACAAAACCAGTAAAGCTTATATATATATATATAGAGAGAGAGAGAGAGAGAGAGAGAGAGGGAGAGAGGGAGAGAGAGAGAAATTTATCTTAGGAAAATGGCTCACACACTTATAGAAGCTGGCAAGTCCAAAGTTCTTGGATCAAACATCAAACATCAAACATCAAACATCGGGCTTTTCCCGACTCTTGCAGCTGCAGGGGCTGAGGAGCTCAAGGTTGGCAGGCAGTGTACTGGCTGTTGACTCCAATGAATGACGAATACAAGATCTCCAGGCTGAATGGTGGATTGTTCGCTCATGGACAGTTGTAGGCAGCACAACAGAATCCCGATCCACAGAGGAATGTCTCTTTTCCCAGAATGTCCATAGATATACTGGAAGCAGGCCACACCCCTAGCAAAACTCCCTTTCAACAGATTGGCTGCTCAAAACATAATAATCTGATCCCATCATGGGAATAACCACATCACAACAGCTTAAATCACACAGAATTGTGGTCCAGCCAAGTTGACACACAGCTCCAACTATCACACTGTACTTCTTTGCCAATTTGGATGCCTTTTATTTCTCTTTCTTGCCTTATTGCTCTTGCTAGGACTTCCAATACAATGTTAAATAGAAGTGGTGATAGAGGTCATCCTTGTCTGGTTCCTGTTTGCAAGGGGAATATGTTGAGCACTTCTCCATTGAGAATAATGTTGGCTGTTGGTTTTGCATGTATGCCCTTTATTATGTTGAGGTATGTCCCTTCTATTCCTATTTTTTTGAGAGGTTTTTTTTTTTTTTTTTAAATCAGGAATGGGGTGTTGGATTTTATCAAATGCAAATGCCTTTTCTGCATCAATTGGTACACTAATGTGGTTCTCTTCCTTTGTTTTATTTATATGATGAGTTACATTGATTGTTTTTCTGATGTTGAACCACGCTTTCTTGCCTGGTATGAATCCCACTTTGTCATGGTATATTATTTTTTTGATATGGTGTTGGATTCTGTTGGCCAGTATTTTGTTGAAGATATTTGCATCTGTATTCATGAGGGAAATTTGTCTGTAGTTTTCCTTTTTAGTGGTGTCTTTACCTGGTTTGTGTATCAGAGTTATGCTTGCTTCATAGAATGAATTTGGGGATATTCCATGATTTTCTGTGTTCCAGAATAGTTTGAGTAGTATTATGTGTCAGCTCTTCTCTGAACATTTGATAGAATTCTCCAGTGAAGTCTTCTGGGTCAGGATTTTTTTGTGTGGGAGGAGTTCTTTTATGACATGCTCAATTTCTTCTTTTTTTATGGGTCTGTTCAAGTGTTCTATCTCAGACTCTGTTAGTTAAGTCTTGTGTTTCTAGAAATTTATCCATCTTTTCTTTGTTGTTGTTGTTGTTATGTGCCATCAAGTTGGACCTGACTCATAGTGATCCCCTCTTGGGTTTCCAAGGCAGTATCACTACGGAAATAGAGTGCTCAACCTTCCATCTGAGGAGTGGCTGGTGGGTTTGAACCACCAGCCTTCTGGTTAGCAGTCAGGCTTTCAAATATGTTGGAGCACAATTCTTCATTATATTCTATTATTATCTTTTTTTATTTCAGTTGGTTCTGTTATGATGTTGCCAATTTCATTTATTGTTCATATTATATGCATCTTCTCTTTCTTTTCCTTTGTTAAATATACCAATGGTTTGTCGATTTTGTTAATCTTTTCAAAGAACCAGCTTCTAGTCTCGTTGATTTTCTCTATTGTTTTTTTTCTGTTGTTTGTGTTTTGTTTATTTCCGCTCAAGTTTTATTATTTCCTTTCTTCTGGATACTGTGTGTTTCTTTTGTTGCTCTTTTTCTAATTATTGGAGTTTTGGGGTTAAGTTGTTGATTTTGATTCTTTCTTATTTTTTGATATGTGCATTTAGTTGCTATAAATTGACCTCTGAATATTGCTTTCACTGTGTCCCAAAGGTTTTGGTTAAGTTTGTATTTTCATTCTCATTTGTTTCTAGGAATTTTTTTTTTTTTTTCACACTTTATTTCTTCTGTTACCCAGTAGTTCTTGAGCAGTGTATTATTCAGTTTCCGTGTTTTTTTCTTTTTTCCCTTGGTCATCCTATTCTTGATTTCCAATTTTATAGCATTGTGATCCAAGAAGATGCTTTGTAGTATTTCAATGTTTTTAAATGTGTGGAGGCTTGTTTTGTGGTCTAACATATGGTCTATTCTGGAGAATTACCCATGTGCACTGGAGAAGAATGTGTATTGTGCTTTTGTTGGGTAGAGGGCTCTGTATATGTCTACGAGCTTGAGTTGGTTGATTGTGTTCTTGAGATCTTCTGTATTTTTGTTGAGTTTTTTTCCTAGTTCTGTCCTTCATTGAAAGTGGTGTGTTAAAGTCTCCTACTACTATTGTAGAATTGTCTATTTTTCCTTTATTTGGTTAATTTTGCTTTATGTACTTTGGAGCTCTTTCATTGGGTGCATAGATATTTATTATGGCAATGTCCTTTTAGTCAATTTAACTCTTTAATATCATATAATGTCCTTTTTTTCCCCTTTTGCTGGTTTTCTGGGAGCTCTGGTGGCATAGTGCCTAAGGCATTTGAATGCTAACCAAAAAGCTGGTGATTCAAACCTACCAGCACCTCCTCAGAAGGAAGATTGGGCAATCTACTTCTGTGGGGATACCACCTTGGAAACCCAAGGAGGGGTCACTGTGAGTCCAAATTGACTTGATGGCAGTGAGTTTGTTTGTTTGTTTATTTGTTTGGTATGCTGGTTTTCACTTGAAGTCTGTTTGATCAAAAATTAATATTGTGACTCCTACTCTTTTTTGGTTGCCATTAGCTTGATATATTTTTTTCCATCCTTTGATTTTTAATTCATTTTTATCTTTGTGTCTAAGGTGGGTCTCTTGTAGGCAGCATTGATGGGTCATCTTTTCTTATCCAATCTTCTACTCTC
>NW_006927426.1:1032-3028 GCF_000298275.1 Orycteropus afer afer | reverse complement strand
TTGTTGTCTTTATTTCTTGGTTATGTACTGATTTGTTTCAGTCTGGTTTTATGTTTTACTATATCAGGAAGTGTGGAGCAGGTGTGCTTATTTGGTTGTTAGCTTGACTATACTGGGCCACTCTCCAGCTTTCTCTGAGTTGGTGGAGTAACTGGTGGGAATGTGGGTGCAGGTCTCTGTCAGGAAGAGGAGTTGCAGTTGGGATGAGCAGGTGTTGTCCACCATCTGTTGTTGATCCTGTGTTGCAGGAGCTGTTGGCGTTAGTTGTCTGTTGAGTGAGGTAGTCACTGTAGTAGATATAGCTGACTAGTGGAGAGTTAATATATTTCTCCCATTGGATGAGGCAGGGGGGAAAAAAGATAGAGAAAAAAAGAGAAGAATAAGAGATGAAAAGATAGAATAAAAATATAAGATGAGAAATAGGAAAAAGAATATAAGAAAAAGAAAAAAAGAGGGATGATGGGGTGAAGGTTTGGTGAAAATGAAAGAAAAAGAGGAGGTACAAGGGTAAATAATCAGACAGAAAGGAAGAAAAATTGGGGAAAAGGAAAGTGGGAAAATAAAAGGAGGATAAGGTAACTGAGGAGGGACTTTTCCAGCTCTGGTCAGCCAGTGGCCCTGGGAGTAGGCCGTGGTGGCACAATCTGCTCATTCAGCAGAGTGTGCACCCGCATAAGTGAAAGGAGGTTGGTGCAAGAAGTCACCTCCAGGAGAAAAGGCTAAAACTTGTTTTTTGTGTTTGTTGTTGTTGTTATGTGCCATCGAGTTGGACCTGACTCATAGCGACCCCTCCTTGGGTTTCCGAGGCAGTGTCACTACAAAAGTAGATTGCCCAACCTTCCTTCCAAGGAGTGACTGGTGGGTTTAGTGTGAGATAATTAGCCAAGTGATGCAGCAGTGGGAGAAGGACAGCTGCAGCCCCTCCCCCAACCCTGGGTCTGTTTGGAACGGTTGGTGGAAGTGGTGTTCAGCTGTCAATCAAAGCCCTGCAGTTCAAACCCACCAGCTGCCCTACTGAAGAAATGGTAGCCCTCCTCCACAAAGATCCTCACGTCCCAAGACCCTGGGAGGCAGTTCCACTTTATGCCAAAAAGGGTTGCTAAGAGTTGGACTACAGCTCACTGCTGTGGGTCCAATTTGGGGTTTGGTTTACTTGGGGAGAGTTTTTCTTCTCTTTCCCTTACTCTCTTATGGACTCTACAGCAGCTTAAGCTATGGGAGGTCTGACCTGTTTCCGTACACAGTCTTCTCCCACACATGCAACTTTAGCACATCTTGAAATTCTCCAGATCTGTCTACCCTGCCTTTAACACCTGTGAGGTCCATGAAGTTTTTGTTTTTGTTTTTGTTTTTTCTTAAACGCCTTCACCTCTTTTGTGTTTGTAATAGCTTCCCTTTGGGCCAGGCCAGCTTTTTAAAAAATTTTCCCAGCCACTGACCTCTCAGTCCCTTTCCTGTCTTCACTCAATGTTATACTTTATCTTCTTATTAAACCAAAAAACTAAACCCACTGCCATCGACTTGATTCCAACTCATAGCAACCCCCATTGGGTTTCTGACATGGTAAATCTTTATGGAAGCAGATTGCCCAGTGTTGCTTCCATTGGAGTGGCTGGTGGGTTTAAACCACCAACTTTCTGGTTAGCAGTCAGATGCCTTAGGCACTGTGCTACCAGAGCTCTTGAGATGCTCATAATTCCAGGATCATTACTTGTACCTGTTTCACTGAGTCTGTGTAAATCTCTGCTGGAAAGCAATCTGGTGCAGTCTGTTACTAGGATGCCATCTTGTCTCCTCAATATCCTGATATGTCTCTATAGTACTTTCCTTCCTACATTTTTTTTTTTTAATTTTTTTTTTATTGTGATTTGGGTGAAGGTTTACAGAGCAAATTGACTTTCCCTATAGCAGTTCACATACACTTTGTCTCATGACATTGACCACAGTTTGCCACAATGCAACAGCTTCCCTCCCACTTCCTCCCCTAGTTACCTTT
>NW_006927426.1:0-537 GCF_000298275.1 Orycteropus afer afer | reverse complement strand
GAGCTTGATGTCCCCTGAGACTATGGTCCCAAGCCCACAGGTTCAACTACTCCGTCCCTCTGGGTAGCTGGCTGTGACCAAGCAGTGACCACAACGTTGCCCCTTGTCAACTGTACTATACACCTGGGAATTCTGATCATTCACATAAACTTATAGGACCATTGTCTACCAACCCTATATGTGTTCTTGGATACACGCCCCATTTCATAGACATACCTGATAGTTCAGCCTGTCCACCCATATACCCAGTTTGCCTTCACTGACAACACAGTACTCTATGTACAAAAGGGTTCATATTTGTTGTCTATACCTCCCATGTACCTCTCTATGTCTTTCTCATCCTCAATGCTGCCATATTGGTCACTGACATTTGATACATTACCATTCTCTTCACCCAAATCAATACTTATCTCTATTTATCTAACAGCATTCCCTCCCCTCCCCTCCCAGCCTTGGTAACCAACAAAGAATATGTCCTTCAGTAGATAAAACTTTCCTTAACTTTTACAATAACAGACTAATACAATATTTGTCCTT
>NW_006927425.1:0-7111 GCF_000298275.1 Orycteropus afer afer | reverse complement strand
TGGGAGGGGAGCTGCTGCATTGTAAATTTTGGTCAATGACATGAGACAAAGTATATGTGAACTGCTGTATGAAAAGTGAATTTACTCTGTAAATCTTCATCCAAATCCTAAAAAAAAAAAAAGAGTTGCAGTTTCCAGGAAGTGGGGTTGTTTTTGAGAAGGTGGGTGTACGGTGTGAGGTCTGCAGGTGGACTTTATCTACGAGGTTTCACAAGGTGGGGGAGGTTATGGGGTCTGCAAATGGAATTCATCTTTGAGGTTTCAGGGTGTCTTAGCCAAGTTTAGAGTAGCCTGTTCGGTCCTTCATTCCAGGCTCTACAGGGATATAAGAGGGAGGAGGGTCGATACCATCATATCTGACTGCTTCCTGCTGGTCAGGGGCGGAGGTTGTTCTCCTGTTCCTTTGTTGAGTCTGGAGAAGGAACATAGCTTTCACATGATCTTGGGTGGTTGCTTGGGTGATTGCTGACACCCGTCTGGTTAAGAATCATGGTACCAGGCTGATAAAACAAGGGAGAAAGGAACAAATTAGGAGTAGGCTAATAAAGGGAGTTATAAGAGTTATAAGCCAGGATAGGAGATTTTCTAGGAACAAGGAGGGAGATGCTATTACTTGGACTTGGAGTTTATTGGCTAAATCTCAGAGGCGCTATGCACCATCTTGAACTAGGTGGGATTAGTTAGTATAGGAGCAGCATTGCTCTTGTAGAAAAGTACATATTCCCCCATGGGCAGAGGTGAGAAGGTCCAAGCCTCATCTATTCTGTAGTACTACTGCCGCTAAAGAGTCAAGTTGGTCTTGGAGGGAGATTAGTTGGTTTGAGATCTCGTCTAAACTGGCAGCTAGTTGCTTAGACAGGCTAAGGTGATCTAAGGACATTCCTAGGCCAGCAGTCCCTGTTCCAACTCCTGAAAGGATTCCAAAAGAGTTAAGTGGTGGAATGAGCTGGACTAATCTTTGCTACCTTATTGGGGTATTGTGGGACACTGAGATAGGGATCGGGGTGTTTGGAGTCAAGAAATTAATTTGGGGGATAGGTATGCTAAAGCGCAGGTTCCCATCCAGTTGGTAGGGGGACATAGATAGACATTTGTTCCACATACCCAAAGGAGTCTGGAGGCAAAGTCAAGGCAGGGAGAGAGGTCAAACAGTGTGACTTGAAAGATTTTACCTGCATCAGGTTGTTTGGTGTTCTCTCACTTATGCCGAAAGGTAATTGAATGTCCTAGGCTCATGGCAGTCAGGGTTTGAAATGACATAAGGGTCCTGCTATTGAGGGAGGGGATCTCTTGCATCAGTCTGAGGGTATTAAGATCTACAAAAAGTCAAGTATGTCCCTTTTTTTTTTTTTAGGGGTAGGAGATGGCATGTGTCCTTTGTATCAGTTGGGGTTCGGGGAGATGCCCACCTATTTCCCATTCCTGGAATGTCAGGACGAGAGCTTCACCCTTGACAGTAGAGGCTACCTGGGGAGGTTCCAGTGGTGGGATCATGGGTGGTGTTGTAATCCTAAGGTAAGATGTAACCCCAGTCTAGAGGGGAAGGTTAAGGTGACCCAGTGGGCCTGGGACAGAGAGTGTAAAATTGCAGGCTATTTGTGATAGGGACACAAGTTCAGAAGATCCTGGGAAGGGCCAACGAATACAAAGAGGGGCTTGGTTTGCAGGGTGACACAAGCCTGGATAGGCCCATGGATGAGGCATTGATGATGTTGGAGGGTGTCTAAGGGCATTTTCAAGTTACTGATATTGATCCTCTTGTGTAGATCTTCTCCTCTGTTCCAGCTGTCACCATGTAATGCTTCCAGTTCTGGGTGCAGGTCTAAATGGTAGTGCAAACTAGAAGGTGTGGTGAGCCATGTTTGTGGAGACACTGGAAAAGCTTGGTTAGCAGCTTGTGAGAGATGGAGGAAGACCCAGCACACTGGTGCCAATGAAGAATTGGATTGTTTGAGGGGGGAAGTGGTTAAATGAATTGTTTGATTGAGATACTCAGGTAATGCGAGGGTTAGGGTCAGGGGAAGAAAGGGTACCAGGTGGAGGAGACACATTGGCGAGGGTTGGGAGCAAGACAAAGGAAAAGTTTGACTATAACTGGGGTATGGTGAAGGGTTATTCTGGGGCCGTTGGTATCCCAAACAGCAGGATTTACATCTCAGAGGGGAGGGTCCAGGGACAGGAGGGTAGGGTGTGGGGAGGTTTGGGGAGGGACAGATCAGTCTGGGTGTGAAGTAAGAACATGGTTGTGGTATTTAAAGGGGGAAGGTAAATGGAGGCTCCTAGCTTATGAAGGATGTTTTGTCCTACTAAGGGAACTGGGCATTGGGGAACTATAATAAAGGAGTGTGTAAAGGTTATATTTCCAAATGAGCATAAGAGGGGTTGGGTTTTCTGGGGGCAGGAAATGGATCCTAACACTCCCATGATAGGTTGAGGGCTCTCAATAGATGGTGCAGACCAGCACGTTAGGAGTGAGAGAGATGACCCAGTGTCGATCACAGAAGAAATAGTTTGGCGAGCCACCATCCCTGTGACCCTGGGCGCCTCAGTATTGCCACACTTGGTGATGAGGGCAACGGAGTCCGGACCTCTTCATTCTAATAACTGAGGGTATGGGTTTTCGGGGTTTGAGGATAGCTGTACCGAGGGTTGGGGTGGCCACCCCTTGGGGCAGTCCATCTTCCAATGTCCCCGTTGTCCACAAGTGGGGCATGGTTTGTTTGGCAGTTAAGGATTGGGGCACACCATGGCCCAGTGTCCATGATTGCCATACCTGAAAAAGGCCCCTGGAGACTGCATTAATTTTGAGGTTTGTCCCTGGGTCTGGGAGGGCTGTTGGCTGGAGTTGTGGTCAGCTTTGGGACCCTGAAGTACTGCTGCTAGGGGCTGGCACTTTATTTTAAGGTGGTTCTCTTTTTCCCTTTGGCCTCCTCTTCTCTATTATCAAATACTTTAAAGGTAAGGTGTAAAAGGTCCTTTTGGGATGTTTGGGGACCTTGTTCAAGTTTCTAAAGTTTCCTCCTGATATTAGGGGCTGATTGGCTGATGAATTGGACATTTGGAAGAGAGTGCCCTCAGGGGTAGTGAGATCAAGATTGATATATTTGATAATGGCTTCCATCAGATGGGCCATGAAAAGAGAGGGGTTTTCATCAGGTTTCCGAGTAACTTCTATAATTTTTTTGTAGTTAACCTAGGTGTGGGTATTTTTTAACATTCCTTCCACTAGACTGGTGATCATGTGATCTCGGCAGGTAATACCAGGGTCTCCTGGTTGATATGTCCAGGCTGGCTAACTAGTTGGAAGGGCTTGATCAGCTACTGGGTTATTATCTCTATTTTGGCCAAGGAGCTGGTCACTGTGGTCCCTTGTTGCCTGCCAGACATGAGACCATTCATCTGGGGTTAGGGTGGCAGTGAGGATATAGTAAATATCTGACGAGGTAAGGTAATAAGTTTGTGTAAGGCAGAGGAATTCCTTATGAAATTTGACTGAGTTCTCCAAAAAAGATTCCAGCTTTCCCTCTATTTGGGACATATCTGTCATTCAGAAAGGAACATGGACTCGGACTGGTCCCTCAACTCCCACCACCTCCCTTAAAGGAAACATGGGTTGGGGTTGGAGTGCTGTTTTTGATCGGGTGGCTTGGGGTGAAGGAAGGGAAGTGGGGGTAGAGTCTGGGGGAGGAGTTGGAACGGGGGGTGGGGTGGGGTAATGGGGTCTGAGGCAGGAAGGGGTGGGGAGGGTGGTCTGCTGGAATTTTGGGGTTGAAAGGGGGGGCAGTCATCTGCTGGGTCAGAATTGGTGAAAGTTGGGGCACAAGGGGGAATGGAGGGGACGTCTTGCAGGGTAAGCTTCTTAGAAGTTTTTGGGAAAGGAGTGTCAGCAAGTAAAAGTTGGAGGGGGGAGCATGATTTGGAAACTGAAGGTCGAGAGATAAAAGAAGACTTGGACATAGGGAACCTCAGACCATTTCCCATTTCAGTGAAGGAAGTTATTAAGATCTTGTAAGATGTTTGGGTCAAATGTTCCAAACTCAGGCCATCAACTACTATTATTTAATTGATATTGAGGTAAATATATTGTCAGAGGAGAATTTTGGGTTTTATGTCTGGGGCCAAATGTAAGGTTCTGAGGTTTTGGAGAAGGAACCTGAAGAGTGAAGTGGGTGGTGGTGCAGACGGACCAGCTCCCATGCCTGGGAAATTGGGAGAAAAAGAGGACAAGAGAGAAAAAGGAGAGTAGGAAAAGGCTAAAAAGCCAGGGCTTTGGCGTGTCAGAGAGCATCCTCACTGACTCACCGTGCCGGGTTGGGCCCTCTCAGGGAAGGAGGACATCTCTCAAACCTTTGCTGAAGAGGGGGACTCCTGGAGTCTGGATGGTGATAAAACACTGGAGGGCACCTCTGCAGGGGACGAGAAATTGAATCAGGAAGAGAGGATGAGAGGGGGTGACAAAGGGGACTTACCTGGCCCTGAGAAGGACTGATAAATGGCCAGTGTTGCTCACGTAGGGAGAAATGGCAAATGTCCCCAGATCTGGAGGTCAGTAGAAGTTAAAGGAGGTTTCAGATAGTGAGTTCGAGCCCAGGGTTCTGACTTGCCTTAGAGAGTTACCAGGGTATCCAATAAAGAACTATTATAGCCCTTGCTCCACTCATGTGGCAATGAGGCTTCAAAAGCCGTGCTCTCCAGAAGAAGAGGCTCCAGGTCACTTTCCAGCAGCCATTAGTGAGCTTGGCGAAACCCTTGTTTCCCTGGAGATACCCATAGGCTAGGGAAGGGAGAAAGAGGAAGAAAAGGGGAGACAGGGTGACAGACCAGGGGTGACAGACCAGGGGCGATAGCCACTGCCTCAACCTCGTACCAGGTTTCGGCACCATTTGTTAGGAAAGTGTGGAAGTACAGAAGCTAAAGTGAAAGTAAGACAGTAGAAAATGACCATGACCTCAACAGAGCAGAGCAGGCTTTATTGAAGAAAAGCCCGTGAGGGACCACTCGTGAACAATGCCAGTTGCAGAGTAGAGCTGCCCCTGGAGAAGTGTTGCCCCCTTTTATAGGGACCTCTGGTATGCAGGGGTTTTGCAAGAGTTGTAGTTTCCAGGAAGTGGGGTTGTTTTTGACAAGGTGGGGGGAGGGTGTAGGGTCTGCAGGTGGAATTTATCTTTGAGGTTTCAGGGTGTCTCAGCCAAGTTTGGAGTAGCCAGTTCAGTCTTTCAATATGTAATTATAATAATATAATATATATAATATAAGAGTGTGGAATTTATTATTAAATTATAATAAATAATTTATAATATATAATTATTATATAATAGAGCTCTGGTAGCACAGTGCCTAAAGGTGTCTGACTGCTAACCAGAATGTTGGTGGTTCAAACCCACCAGCTAGTCCATGGAAGCAAAACTGGGCAATCTACTCCCATAAAGATATAGTTTCTCAAAAACCCAGTGGTGGTTACTACGAGTCAGAATCAACTCGACAGGCAGTGGGTTTGGTTTTTAGTGGATTTTCCATCTGCACAAGGCAGGTGCTCAGTAAATGTGTGATGAATTCCTCTTGATAGAAAATATTTATTATTACTCTTTGTTTAAATTATTTTTATATATTAAAATGATGTTGATTTGATTTGGAAACTTCAGTGCTCTGGAGCAACCTGAGTTATATAGTCATTACAGACAACCAGGAAAGTACATTTAATTAGTTACTAGTCCTGGACAATTTATGATAATTCCTGCTGGCAGAGAACATTCAGCACATAAGCTTTACACATAATCTGACAGTCTTAGGGATCCTCAAGTTTACTGGGTGAGTCCAATAAAAGGAGAAAAGCTACAAAATTGGAAGCATGTTATAACCCACACTGTATACTTTACAGATGCTGTTTCTCTTAATCATCTCATCAGACCAATTAGTAGGTTTTGTGATTATCATCATTTTACAGATAGAAAAACTGAGATTCAAAAAGGATCAGTTCCTTGCCAAGGGCCACAACGGGAATGAGTGATAGAGTCAGAGTTGAAATCAGATTCACTCTAGTTCAGAATCTGAGCCCTTAATCAGCCCTGTGTTAGTTTCCTAGGGCTGCTGTAATAGTGTCACAAACTGGGTGGCTTAAACAGGAACAATTTATTATCTCTGTTGTGGAGGCTAGAAATCCAAAATCAAGGTGTCAGTAGGGCCATGCTCCTTCCAAAGACTCTAGGAAAAAAATTCTTCCTTACTTCTTATGGTTTCTGGTGGTTGTCATCAATCCATGGTGTTCCTTGTTTTATGGCAGAATAACTCCAGTCTCTGCTTTCATTATCACATGGCTTCTTTTCCTGTGTCTTTTATCATCTTCACCTTCTGTGCTCAAATTCTCCTGTTAATTTAAGGATACAAGTCATTGGATTAAACCAAAACCAAAATCACTGCCGTTGAGTCAATTCTGACTCATAGTTAACCGCATTGGGTTTTCAAGGCTATAAATCTTTATGGAATCAGACTGCCTAATCTTTCTTCTGTGGAGTGGCTGGTGACCTTAGAACTGCTGACCTTTTGGTTAGCAGCCAAATGCTTTAGCCACTCACTCACTCACTCACTGCTGTTGAGTCAGATCTGACTCATAGTGACTCCTCCTTGGTTTTCTGAAGCGGTATCACTATGGAAGTAGATTGCCCAACCTTCTTTCTGAGGAGTGGCTGGTGGGTTTGAACCACCAGCCTTCTGGTTAGCAGTCAGATGCCTTAGGCACTACGTCACCAGAGCTCCTTGCCTTAGCCACTACACCACCAGAACTCTTTAGTTATTGGATTAGGGCCCACCCAATTCAGTGTCAACTCATTTTAAAGTGACCCATGAAAAGATACTATTTCTGATAAGGTTATAGTCACAGGTAATAGGTGGAAATGAATTTTGGAGGTTTCTGTTCAACCTAGTGTAACCCTCATCCCTTTGTCTTCCTAAGAGATGGGATGTCAGCTGTAAAAGGAAGCTGGTAGGAAGATGTTGTTGTTGTTAAGTGCCGTCGAGTCATTTCTGACTCATAGCGACCCCATGCACAGCAGAACGAAACACTGCCCGATCCCGCGCCAGCCCCACAATCCCTGCTATACTTGAGCCCATCATC
>NW_006927424.1:4138-6962 GCF_000298275.1 Orycteropus afer afer | reverse complement strand
CACAGACTGTGATGGAGTTCCTATGGGCCCAGAAGGTAGGTGGGAGGGGGGATGGCACACCTCCATTCACCAAGGAGGTGTGGCTTATAAGAGTAACAAGTGAAGTGTCATACCTTTTCAGTCTTGCAGGTCCTGAGTGTCCTTGAGGTTAATGGAAAGTAGAATGTGTTCTTAAGCCCCAGGAATCTGTGAGAGCATTGTCTATTTAAATATCCAAGATAGTCAAACCATTTTTTAAATCTTCAAAATGGCGGCACCCTCCGGACCTGTAAAAGTCCAAAGCTCAGCCCACCTTTCCCTTCACCTTCTCCATTTGTTCACCAGCCACCGTGCACATTTCTCCGTGCCGTCCATAGCTAGCAGGGTGATTTTTAGGTTAATTCTTTCGTCCTACCACCTCTCGGGAATCTCCAAGCTGTCTGTGCCGTCAGGATCACTCAGGATCACTGCCAGACCACAGCTCTGTCTGTCTCCTTTTTTTATATTTTCACACAAATTCTTCTGCTAGTTGGGGGTTAGTCCACTTCTATATCCTTCCCTTCAAGGCTCAGGGATCCAGGATTATCTTCTGTGTCTGTGTTAGTTGGTTTCCCTTTTCTTTTTTGAAGAGGGTCTGTGCAGTCTTTCTGCCTAGTCCACCATCTTGCTGGATCTCCAAGATGACATTTCTAGTAAAAAAAATTAATGAGACTTGGTTGTACGGTCCTCTTTTTTGTTCACATATTTCATGGTAATTTTTCATTCCTTCCTTAATCTGCCTATTGATGTGAGCAAAGTGATCAGAGTGTGGGTCATTTTCAAGCAACTGAAGCCCCAGATTTAGTTTAGAAAAAACTTGAGCTAATCCTTTCTCTGAACATTTTTTTTTCACTTTTAGCCTTCTTCTTCCTCATTATTTATTTCTTCTTCAGCATTTCCTTCCTCTTCAAACTCCACTGACACCAACTTTATTGTAGCACAGTCCATAGTCTGATTAATGGCAATGTTTTGAACAGTAAATTAAAAAATTGAACTTTTTTGATTGAACACTTGTGTACAATAACATCAGCAAATTATGTGCTGCAATATTGTATGTAGTACATATTACTAGCAATAAGATGTAGGGAAAAAATGGGTGGTCATAAATGCAGTTTGTCATAACTAGATTATAAATTGGGGGCTACCAGTATAAGATTTAAACATCATTATTTGATGTTTTGTATTTTCCCTTAAAATCTTTTGGAATAGTGACTTTTCTTGAGGACTCCAAAAAACAGTACTAACATTCATTCAGAAGAATAAAGACATAGTGATAGTGTTTCCTTTGACCAATTGGTATAGTTGATAACTTCTCTGTGACTATTTGAAAGAATTAGTAGTTTATTCATCTTTTCAATACATGAACATCCAAACCAAAACCAAACTCACTACCATCAGGTCAATTCTGACTCATAGAGACCCCATTGGGTTTCCAGAGCTGTAAATCTTTATGGAAACATACTGCCTTATCTTTCCTCTGCAGAGCAACTTGTGGGTTCAAACCATCAACCTTTTGGTTAGCACCCAAATTCTTTAACCAATACACAACTAGAGCTCCTTACATGAATCTAGCCTATAGTAAATTCCTTTTATTTTTTTTCCTACTAGAGGATGCTCCTTGAAAATCTTTTCCCAGTAAGATGCATTTACTCTAACTAGTTTTTATATGTATTTTAAAACAATGGTAATAAATTAACCCACTCCCACCAAGTTTATTCTGATGTATAGTGACCCTATAGGACAGAGTATAACTGCCCTCTAGGCCTTCCAAGACTGTAAATCTTTACAAAAGCAGACTGCCTTATCTTTTTCCTGCAGAGCAGCTGATAGGGTCAAATCACTGACATTTTGATTTGCAGCCAAATGCTTTAACTACTATGACAATAATGAATTAATTTGAAGATATTTCATATTTATATACGTTTAAAATGATGTGGATTTCCCCAAGCTTGTCTGTATTAATAAACTTTATTATGTCTTTATAAGCACTTCCTAGGTCTTCTAAATATTTATAAATGATACTAATACATGGCAGACAGAGTGGTAAATCAGGTAGTTTAGAGGTTATTTATATTGTGTGCTAGACACAAGCAAAGACAATGTTTTGAGTTTTCTTCTTCCAACTGCAGTAGGACTCCATTAGACTTGCTTAGGTTCCTGAAAAATCTGAAGATACTTTTTTTTTTTTTTTTTTTCCTTAATATTTACTGTGTTTTGGGTTACAGTTTACAGAGCAAATTCACTTTGATACAGCAGGTCACTTACACTTTGTCTCATGATATTGACTACAATTTCCCACAATGCAACAACTTCCCTCTCCTCCCTACAGTTACTTCTTCCCTGTGCCCTCCCCTCCCATGCACTCCTGCCCCTAAAACTGTCTCCCTGTGCATACAAAACCAACAAAACAAACTCACTACTGTCTAGTTAGATCTGACTCATAGCAACTCCTCCTTGAGTTTCTGAGGCAGTATCACTATGGAAGTAGATCGCCCAATCTTCCTTCACAGCCCTTCTATTCTCCCATGATTGATCTCTCCAAGAAGTGTATCTACCTAATGTAAACATTCAGTTCATATGCCTGTCTTTTGTTTGGCTGGAAGCCACAGGAGTAGGTTCAATTCCAGATCTGAAGGGCAGCTAGGGACCATAGTCTCAGGGGTTCCACCAGGCTCTATCAGACGAGCAAAACTGGTCTTTGTTTTTAATTATTATTTTTAATGATTTTTAGTTTTGTTCCACATTGTTCTCCCATTCTATCCAGGATCTCCTACATAGATCCCCCTCTGAGTGGTTGAGTGGTTGA
>NW_006927424.1:751-3028 GCF_000298275.1 Orycteropus afer afer | reverse complement strand
ACTAATACAATATTTGTCCTTCTGTGATTGATTTATTTCACTCAGCATAATGTCCTCCAAGTTCATCCATCTTATGTAGTGTTTTGCAGATTCTATGTTACTCTTTAGGGTTGCATAGTATTCCATTGCGTGTATGTACCGTACCACAGTTTGGTTATCCATTCTTCTGCTGATAGGCACCTAGGTTGTTTCCATCTTTTGGCTATTGTAAATAATACTGCAATGAACGTGGGTGTGCAAATATCTGTTTTTGTCCAGACTCTCACTTCTTTAGGATATATAGGTAGTAATGAAATAGCTGGGTCAAATGGTATTTCTAATTCCAGCTTTTTAAAGAGTAGCCATAGTGCTTTCCACAGTGGTTGTATCATTTGACAGTCCCACCAGCAGTGTGTAAGAATCCTGATCTCTCCACATCCTTGCCAGCATTTGTTATTTTCTGTCTTGTTGAACTTTGCTATTAGTGCTGGGGCCAGATGGTATGTCTTGATTTGCATCTCTCTAATGACTAATGATCATGAGCATTTCTTTGTGTGTTTGTAGGCTGCCTGAATATCCTCTTTGGTGAAGTGTCTATTCATGTCTACAGCCCATTTTTAAATTGGATTTTTTGTCTTTTTGTTGTTGAAGTGTTGGAGTTTTCTATAAACTCTGGAGATAATGTCCTTTATCAGATATGTCATTGCTGAATATTTTTTCCCAATCTGTAGGTACTCTTTTTACTCTTTTGAAGAAGTCTTTTGAAACACATAAAAATTTAATTTTTAGAAGGTCCATTCATCTAGTTTATATGCTGCTATTTGTGCATTTTGAGTTATACATGATAGTCTATTTATGCCATATATTAGGGCCCCTAAATTTGCCCCTAGTTTTTCCTTTAGGAGCTCTATAGTTTTAGGTTTCACATTGAAGTCTTTGAAGCATCTGGAGTTAGTTTTTGTGTATGGTGTGAGGTACAGATCTTGTTTCATTTTTCTGCAAATGGATATCCAGTTTTGCCAGCACCATTTATTAAACAAATATTCTCTTCCCCAGTTAATGCATTTTGGCCCTTTGTCAAAGATCAGCTGACCATAGGTCTATGAATCTATTTCTGGGTTCTCGATTCAATTCCATTGATCTATATATCTGTCATGAAACCAATACCAGGCAGTTTTGACTACTGTGGCTGTATAGCAGATTTTGATTTGGCAGTGTGAGACATCCTACTTTGTTCTTCTTCTTCAATAGTGCTTTTCTTATCTGAGGTCTCTTTCCTTTCCATATAAAGTTAGTGATTTGTTTTTCCATATCCCTAAATAATGTTGATGATATCTGGATTGAGATTGCATTGAATGTGTAGATTGCTTTGGGTAGAACTGACATTTTCACAATGTTCAATCTTCCTATCCACGAGCATGGTACATTCTTCCATTTGTGTAGATCACTTATGATTTCTTGAAGTAGTTTTTTATAGTTTCCTTTGTACAGGTTTTTGTGTCCCTGGTAAGATTTATTCTCAAGTATTTTATTTTTTTGGTAGCTGTTGTAAATGGTATTGATTTCCTTCTTTCTTTTTCAGCAAACTTTTTGCTGGTGCAGAGGAATCTAACTGACTTTTCGATGTTGATCTTATATCCTGCCATGATGCTAAATCTCTCAATTAGTTCCAGTAGATTTTTGACTGAGTCTCTTGGGTTTTCTAGGTATAGGATCATATCATCAGCAAATAGGGATAGTTTGACTTCTTCCTTACCAATTTGTATGCCTTTGATTTCCCTTTCTTGCCTTATAGCCCTGGCTAGGACTTCCAGTACAATGTTGAATAGAAGTGGTCATAGAGGGTATCTGGTTCCTGTTCTCAATGGGAATGGTTTCAGTCTCTCTCCATTGAGAATAATGTTGACTGTTGGTTTTGCATAGATGCCCTTTATTATGTTGAGAAATGTGCCTTCTATTCCTATTTTGCTGAGCATTTTGATCAGGAATCGGTGTTGGATTCTATCAAATGCCTTTTGTGCATCAATTGATATAATCATGTGGTTCTTCTCCTTTATTTATGTGGTGGAGGACATTGATTGTTTTTCTAATGTTGAAACATCCTTGCATAACTAATATGAACCCCACCTGGTCATAATGAATGATATTCTTGATATGCTGTTGTAGTCTATTGGCTAGGATTTTGTTGAAGAGTTTTGCATCTATATCCATGAGAGATAGTGGTCTGTGGTTTTCCTTTTGAGTGATGTCTTTGCCTGGTTTTAGTATCAAGGTTATGCTTGTTTCATAAAATGAATT
>NW_006927424.1:0-635 GCF_000298275.1 Orycteropus afer afer | reverse complement strand
CCTTTGTTAAATTTACCAGTGGTTTGTCAATTTTATTGATCTTTTCAAAAAACCAACTTCTAGTCTTGTGGATTTTTCTTCTATTGTCTATTTTCTGTTTCATTGATTTCTGCTCATATCTTTATTATCCTTTCTTCTGGTGACTGTAGGCTTTTCTTCCTGTTCTTTTTCTAATTGTTGGAGATGTTGGGTTAAGGTGTTGATTTTGGCTCTTTCTCCTTTTTCATATGTGCATTTATTGATATGTGTATAAATTGGACTCTGATCACTGCTTTTACTGTGTCCCAAAGATTTTGATATGTTGTATTTTCATTCTCATTTGATTCAAGGAATTTTTTAATTTCATTTTTTATTCCTTCTATTACCCAGTCATTTGAAAGGTGTTGTTCAGTCTCCATGTGTTTACTTTTTTTTCCATGGATCTTCCTATTGCTGATTTCTGGTTTGATAATGTTGTGATCTGAGAACATATTTTGCAGTATTTCAGTGTTCTTAAATTTCTTAAGGCTTGATTTATGGCCTAACATATGGTCTATCATAGAGAATGTTCCATGTGCACTGGAAAAGAATGTATATTGTGCTGTTGTTGTGTGAAGTGCTCTGTAGATGTCTATAAGGTCAAGTTGGTGGATTGT
>NW_006927423.1:6026-6673 GCF_000298275.1 Orycteropus afer afer | reverse complement strand
GAAGAAAAAAAACTTTGTGGTTTCTTATTTTACATTTTATTTTGAAATATACTTGTATTCCATATATTCCATGGTAAGGCCCAAAGCATTCACTAACAACATTACTCCCTTGCATCAGAAGAAAATTAAAGCAACTAGTTATGACCTTTCTTGTTGTTTTTGTTATGTGCCATCAAGTCATTTCTGATTCATAATGACCTTATGCACAACAGAATGAAACACTGCCCAGTCCTGTGCCAGTCTCACTATTCTTGTGATAAATGAGCCCATCATTAGAACCACTTTGTCAATCCATCTTGTTGAGGGCCTTCCCCATTTTCATTGACCTCCACTTTACCAAGCATGATATCTTTCTCTAGGGAATGGTCCAATCTGACAACATGACCAAACTAGGTGAGTTGAAGTCTGGCCATTCTCTCTTCCAAGGAACATATCTTCTGTACTCCTTCCAAGACAGGGATTTGTTAGTTCTTTAGCACTCCATGGTATTTTCAGTATTCTTAGCCAACACCACAACTCAAAAGCATCATCTCTTCTTCAGTCTTCCTTATTTATTGTCCATCTCTCACATGCATATGAGGCTATTGAAAATACCATGGCTTGAGTTAGGCACATCTTACTCTTCCAGGAGATATCTTTGCTTTTCA
>NW_006927423.1:3248-4241 GCF_000298275.1 Orycteropus afer afer | reverse complement strand
TTTAAAATAATAATAGTGGCAATGTATTGAATCCTTGTACTTTACGAAAGTGAAATGAATGAAAATAGGGGCAAAGGAAGCACAGGTAATATTCTGTTTTTGAAGGACTACACAACACATGAAACTGGATAGTTATGCCCACAAATTTGATAATGTAAGTGAAATAATATATAATATATTGAAATAAACATACTACCAATTTAACACAATGAGAAATAGATAATCCCAATAGCCCCATACATATTAAATAAATTTTCTAAAAACTTTAAAACCTTCTAAAAATTAAAGCACAAGGCACAGTTGTTTCACTATTGATTTCTCCCAAATATTACTATAGACCCAAATCTCTCAGAAACATACCTGCAAATATTCTCAAAATATTTTAGTCAAACCAATAATGTAAAAAAAAAAAAAAAAAAAAAAAAAAGGCTTATGTATCATGACCAAGCAGGATTTTTTCCTTTATTCCAGGTATGCAAGAATAGTACAACATATAAAAATCAATTTCTATAATCTACCACAAAGAAATATCATATGATCACATCAATTGAGACAGAATATGCATTTGAAAAATCCCATCACTCATTCAGGGAATATCTCAGCCAACTAGGAATACAGGAGAACTTACTCAATTTCATGAGGAACACCTACAATAACCCTGTAGAAAACATCATGCTTAATATAGAAGAATTAGAGAGCTTCCTCCTAAAGATCAGGCAAAAAAAGCTTATACAACAGTCTGATTCAACACCATACTAGAAGTCAAGGTAGTGTTATACATAAGAAAGAAAATAAAAGTACTTATACATATGTATACTTTGAAGAAAAAAATATACAACTGCCATTGCTTGTGGTTGACATGACTTTTTTTTCAAAACTCTGAAAAAATTGGAGAAAAAACTACATCAAAGGACCAAAAAATAACATACAAAATGAATTCTTTTCCTAAATCCCATCAATGAACAACTGGAATTTGGAAAAAAAAAAAAAAAA
>NW_006927423.1:2359-2960 GCF_000298275.1 Orycteropus afer afer | reverse complement strand
TATTTCCACCAACCAGGAAAGCAAGGGAAAGAGAAGCCAAAGAGGATGAAAGAGAAGAGCAGCAGCCAGGGTTCCATATAGTGGTAAGGGATCCAGGCCCTATTGCCAACAACCAGGAAACTGGGGGAAAGAGAAGCCAGAACGGATGACAGAGCAGAGCAGCAGCTAGGCATCCAAGTAAGGGGAGGGTAGAGAGCTTTCAAACAGCTAAGTGAGACAAATCTGTCCATCAGTTTGTCATACTACTGTGGCTTGTGTGTTGCTGTGAAGTTTGAGGCTGTGCCACTGGTGTGTCAAGTAAGACAGAATTGCACATGGTACACAGGTTTCAATGAAACTTACAGATTGAGACAGACTAGGAAGAAGGAAGAGTCCATCCACTTCTCAAAGAATTGGCCAGTAAAACCGTATGAATAGCAGAAAAACACTGTCTGACACATTACTGCACAACTTTATGAATAGCCCAGAAAAATTATCCAATATAGTGCAGGGGAAAGAACACATTAGGTCCGAAGGCTTTCAAAATATAACTAGATAAGAGCAGCATCATCAAAGTAGGAACAACCTTACTCATATGGATAAAGTAAAGCTTTCAAGAGTT
>NW_006927423.1:0-1207 GCF_000298275.1 Orycteropus afer afer | reverse complement strand
CAAAAGGGAAGAACACACTCAACACTTCTCAGGCTGAAAGAAGTGAGGAAAAAACTGAAGCCTTGAATTTCAATATTGAAGGATTCTATGGGAAAAATATTGAATGATGCAGGAAGCATTGAAAGAAGATGGAAGGAATACACAGAGTAACTGTACCAAAAAGAACTGGTAGATCTTTATTCATTTAAGGAGGTGGCATATGTTCAAGAACCAATGTTATTGAAGGAAGAAGTAGAAGCTGCAAAGAAGGAATTGGCAAAGAACAAGGTTCCAGGAACTAATGGAATACCCATTGAAACAGTTCAACAAACTGATGCCCTGCTTGAGCACCTACTCGGTTATGCCAAGAGATTTGGAAGACAACTACTTTCCCAACTGACTGGAAAAGATTCATATTTGTGCCCATTCCAAAGAGAGGTGATCCCAAGAATGTGGAAATTATTGAACAATATCATTAATATTTCACACAAGTAAAACTTTACGGAGGATAATTTTAAAAATGGTTGCAGCAGTATATTGACAGAGAACCGCCAGAGGTACAGGCTGGATTCAGAAGAAGATGTGGAACAAGGGATATCATTGCTGATGTCAGATGGCTCTTAACTCAAAGCAAGAATTCCAGAAAAATGTTTACTTCTGTTTTATTGACTATGCAAAAGCATTTGATTGTGTGGATCATAACAAATTATGGATAACGTTCAGAAGAATGGGAATTGCAGAACACTTAATTATACTCATCAGGAACCTGTACATAGACCAGGAGGCTGTTGTTCAAACAGAACCTGGAGACACTGCATTGTTTAAAATGAAGAAAGGAGTGTGTCGGGGTTGTAGCCTTTCACCATACTTATTCAATCGATATGCTGAGCAAATAATCCAAGAAGCTGGACTATATGAAGAAGAACATAGTATCAGGATTGGAGGAAGTCTCATTAACAACTTGTGGTACGCTGACGACACAACTTTTCTTGCTGAAAGTGAGAAAGACTTGAAGCACTTACTGATGAAGATTGAAGACTACATTCTGCAGTATGGATTACATCTCAATATAAAGAAAACAAAAATTCTCACAACTGGACCTGTAAGCAACATCATGATGAATGGAGAAAAAGATTGAAATTGTCAAAGACTTCACATTGCTTGGTTCTAAAATTGAGGCCAATGGAAGCAGCAGTCAGGACATCAGATTATGTATAGCACTTGGTAA
>NW_006927422.1:6625-7138 GCF_000298275.1 Orycteropus afer afer | reverse complement strand
AGAAAACCCAAGAGACTCAGTCAAAAATCTACTGGAACTAATTGAGAGATTTAGTATCGTGGCAGGATACAAGATCAACATCCAAAAATCAGTTGCATTCCTCTACACCAGCAAAGAGACTGCTGAAAAAGAAATAATGAAAGTAATACCATTTACAATAGCTACCAAAAAAATAAAGTACTTGGGAATAAATCTTACCAGGGACACAAAAGACCTGTACAAATAAAATTATAAAAAACTACTTCAAGAAACCATAAGAGATCTACATAAATGGAAGAACATACCATGCTCATGCATAGGAAGACTGAACATTGTGAAAATGTCAATTCTACCCAAAGCAAGCTATACATTCAATGCAATTCCAATCCAGATCCCATCAACATTTTATAAGGATATGGGAAAACCAATCACTAACTTTATATGAGGAGCTCTGGTAGCATAGTGGCTAAGACACTTGCCTGCTAACCAGACGGCTGGCGGTTCAAACCCACCAGCCACTCCTCGGAAGGAAGG
>NW_006927422.1:5054-6303 GCF_000298275.1 Orycteropus afer afer | reverse complement strand
AAACGAACTCCAGATGGATCAAAGACTTAAATGTGAAACCTAAAACTATAAAGTTCCTCAAGGAAAAACTAGGGGCAAATTTAGGGGCCCTAGTATATGGCATAAATAGACTATCATGCATAACCCAAAATGCTCAAATAGCAGAAGAGAAACTAGATGAATGGGACCTTGTAAAAATTAAATTTTTATGTGTTTCCAAAGACTTCTCCAAAAGAGTCAAAAGAGAACCTACAGATTAGGAAAAAATATTTGGCAATGACATATCTGACAAGGGGCTTATCTCTAGAATTTATAGAAAACTCCAACACATGAATAACAAAAAGACAAATAATCCAATTAAAAAATGGGCAGAAGACGTGAACAGACACTTCACCAAGGAGGATATTTAGGCAGCCAACAAACATATGAAGAAATGCTTATGATCATCAGGCCATTAGAGAGATGCAAATCAAAATGAAATACCATCTTGCCCCAGCACTAGTAGCAAAGTTCAACAAGACAGAAAATAACAAATGCTGGCAAGGATGCGGAGAGATTGGGACTCTTGTACACTGCTGGTGGGACTGTAAAATGGTACAACCACTGTGGAAAGCAGTATGGCAATTCCTTAAAAAGTTGGAATTAGAAATACCATGTGACCCAGCCATTCCATTTCTAGGTATATATCCTAAAGAAGTGAGAGCCAGGAGAAGAAAAGACATATGCACACCCATATTCATCACAGAACTATTTACAATAGCCAAAACATGGAAACAACCTAGATGTCCAAAAACTAAGGAATGGATAGCCAAACTATGGTCCTGTACACAATGGAATACTATGCAACCCTAAAGAATAACATAGAATCTGCAAAATACACATAACATGGATGAACTTGGAGGACAAATATTGTATTAGCCTGTTATAGTAGAAGTCAAGGAAACATTTATCTATGGAAGGAAATTTTCTTTGTTGGTTACCAGGGGTGGGAGGGAACACTGTTAGAGAGGTAGAGATAAGTACTGATTTGGGTGAAGGGCAATGTACCAAATGTGAGTGATCAACATGGTGGTACTGAGGAAGAGGAAGACACAGACAGGTACATGGGAGGTACAGACAACAAAGATGAACACTTTTCCACATACAATACTGTGTTGTCAGTGCAGGCAAACACGGGTATATGGGTGGATAGATGGGTGGACAGGCTGAACTATTAGGTATGTCTATGAAGCGGGAGTGTACCCAAGACCATGTATAGGGTTGGCAGACA
>NW_006927422.1:2033-4084 GCF_000298275.1 Orycteropus afer afer | reverse complement strand
AAAAAAAAAAAAAAGTTTCTCCTTTAATTGTATTTGGCACAGTGGTGTTATTAGGGAAATGTGGGAGGTGCAGATTACACCCCCTGACACTGTCAGAGGGGATGACACCAAAATGATTCCAGTGTCTGTGGCAGCAGTGGTGGTGGAAGAGCTGGTACCTTAGGGAACAGGCCACCAAGGCAGTGGCATCACTAGGATTGGTGTCACTTCGTCACCCAGTATGGCAACTCCTTACCATCACCACCCCTTCCCTCCCCTTCCAGAGTGTGGTTTGCTGGCCAACCCTGTCCACCCAGGAAGGTGACACCGATTCAGCACACACCACTTTAACTCTACAAACGGTAATACCAGTATGGTCAACTGGGACCTGAAATATGGTGAGGGAGATGGCAGGTGAGGAACACGCTGAGGCTCTCTGAAGGCTTTCCTACTGTTCCATGCTTGAGCTCTCACTCCTCAGGTACTCCTTGATGGTGAGTCTACCACCAGTTTATACTGCAATTACTGGATTTTTCCCTAGCATTCATAAAAACAAAACTCACTGCCATGGAGTCGAGTTGACTCAGCAACTCCTCCTTGGGTTTCTGAGGCAGTATCTCTATAGAAGTAGGTTGCCCAATCTTCCTTCCAAGGAGTGGCTGGTGTGTTTGAACCACCAGCCTTCTGGTTAGCACTATGCCACCAGAGCCCCCAGCATTCATAGTACAAGGTTTAGGAAAAAAAAGGGGGTGGTGGTGCATATTTGACAGTTATAGTACTTCCCCGTCTCCAGTGTGGACTCTCTGATGTTTGGAAAGATTTGACTTACTACAGAAGGCTTTCCCACAATTAGTACACCAATAGGGCTTCTCCCCAGTATGGATTCTGTGATGTTTGTTAAAATTGGAGCTGTGGTTGAAGGCTCTACCACATTCCTTACATTTGTACGGCTTCTCTCCAGTGTGGAGTCTCTGATGTGAACTAAGACCTGCGTGCTGACTAAAGCTCTTCCCACATTCGTTACATTGATAAGGCTTCTCCCCAGTGTGTGTTCGATAATGACGAATCAGGCTGGCTTTACCACTGAAAGATTTCCCACAGTCTTTACACTGATACGGTGCCTCTCCACTGTGACTCCTCTGGTGTTTAAGGAGATCTGAGCTCTGACTGAAGGCTTTCCCACACTTGCTGCAGTCATAGGGCCGGTCCACCATGTGTGTTCTGTAATGAAGGGTAAGGTTTGAACTGTGGCTGAAAGCTCTCCCGCACTTGGTACATACATAAGGTTTCTCCCCAGTGTGTGTTCTCCGGTGCTTCGTAAGATTTGAGCTATTACTAAAGGCTTTTCCACACTCGGCACATATGTAACGTTTCTCTCTTTTGGTGAGATTAATAGGAAATAATTCGGTGACCTCCTTGGAACCTAGGTCTTGGAGAGGAGATTTTCTTCTTTCGCTTTCAAGGTTTACCTGTTGCCTTTCTAACACAGCCTCATGTTTATTATCAGTAATCATGGTAGTAATATCCCTTGGGAATCCTGTATGAGAGTCTTCTTCAGAACTTGGCTGCTTATCTGTTGATTTCTCATTCTGGGCATTTGATTTACAATCTGAAACAATAAACAAGATAAGGACATGTCAGTTTCCTGTTAGGACAAAAACCTGTTAAAGCAGAAACAGTATTATCAGATGAGACCAATGAATTCTGAAGTCATTAAATACAACTCTGGGAGAGGTCACACTATTCCAACTGATATAGATGAACCATCATCAAATCTAGTTTACAATACTGGATTTTCACAAAAGCTGTTCCACCCTAAGGTATGATGACATGACGAGTATTTGGATTTTCCTTCCAGGAAAAGACCTTTATATAGAGAGGGCAGTAAGGCAAAGCAAGCATGCTGGGACAGCGGCAAGGTACGTGGATGATACTTTAAAAACAAAACAAAACAAAAACTCACTGCCATCGAGTCAATTCTAACTCAAAGCGACCCCCATTGGGTTTCTGAAGCTGTATCTTTACAGAAGTAGATTGCCCCATCTTCCTTCCACGGAGCAGCTGGTGGGTTT
>NW_006927422.1:0-1003 GCF_000298275.1 Orycteropus afer afer | reverse complement strand
TCACTTTCAGCAAGCAAAGTTGTATCATCTGCATATCTCAGGAGCAACCCTATGAGGGTTTAAAACCAAAACCCAAACTCACTGCTGTTGAGATGGATCCAACTCACAGCAAACCCTCCTTGGGTTTGTTTCTGAGGTGGTATCACTATGGAAGTACATTGCCCAACCTTCCTTCTGAGGAGTGGCTGGTGAGTTTGAACCGCCAGCCTTCTGGTTAGCAGTCAGGTGCCTTAGGCACTACGCCACCAGAGCTCCTTATGAGGGTTTAATTCTCCTAATTTAACTTACATTGGTTACGTTTTTAATTAGTTCCTGTTATAAGTTAGTTATAACTGTTGAATTCAGGTTTAACCAGTACTGTCTTATGAGCATGTCACCACGCAGTCACATTTCTTAAGAGTCCATCATATACATAAAAGAGGGGAGTAAGGGCAATTTATTTTGAAAAATGGGCTCCCTCAGAACACTGTCATTCCTCCAAGAATACAGAAGCCTCAATCATTTTTTCCCTTTCCCAAGGAATTTCCTTGTCCCTCTGTTCATAAGCATGTTGTCAGCTGCCACTGAGCTCCGACTCATGGCAACATCACGTATAACAGGACAAAGCATCACCCAGTTCTGTGCCCTCTTCATGACTGTGAGTATGTTTGAGTCCATGGTTGTGGCTATTGCGTCAGTTCATCTCATGGAGGGTCTTCCTTGTTTTTGCTGACCTTCTACTTTACAAACATGGTGTCTGTTTCTAGCTAATGGTCTTTCCTGATGACATAACCAAAGTAAGTGAGCTAAAGTCTCTCCATCCTCAACTTAAAGAAGTATTTCTCCTAAAGCTAATTTGTTCATTGTTTTGACAGTCCACGTTATTATAATCAATACCCCTTGACAACACCACAGTGAATGCCTCGATTCTTAATCCTTTTTCGTTGTCCAGCTTTCACATGCATTCTGAGGCAACTAAAAAGACCAGGTACCTCAGGTTTTCTGCAGATTTGCCTGATGTAAT
>NW_006927421.1:6740-7912 GCF_000298275.1 Orycteropus afer afer | reverse complement strand
GGTTGTTATTCTTTTTATTTTGGTTGGTTTTGTTGTGATGTCATCCATTTCATTTATTATTCATATTAATTGAATCTTCTTTTTCTTTTCCTTAGTTAAATTTACCAGTGTTTTGTCAATCTTTTTGAAGAACTAGCTTCTAGTCTTGTTGATCTTTCTCTGGTGTTTTTCTGTTTTCTGCTTGGTTATCTCTGCTCTTATGTTTATTATTTCCTTTCTTTTGGCATCTGTAGGCTTCTTTCATTGCTCTTTTTCTATTTGTAGGAGTTGTTGGGTTCAGGTTGTTGATTTTGGTTCTTTGATGTGTACATGAATTGTTATAAGTTGACTTCTGCGTACTGTTTTGTGTCACAAAGATTTTCATATGTTATATTTTCATTCTTATTTGTTTTTAGGGATGTTTTTATTTCACACTTTATTTCTTCTGTTACCCATTGGTTCTTGAGCCATGCTTTTTCAGTTTCCACGTATTTGATTTCTTTTCCCATGATCTTCCTATTGTTATTCCTAATTTTATAGTGTTGTGATCCAAGAATATGCTTTGTAGTATTTCAGTGTTTTTAAAATCTATTGAAGCTTAATTAATGGCCTAACATTGGGTCTATTCTGGAGAATGACCCATGTGCACTGGTAAAGAAATTGTGTGTTTCTTTTGGTGGAGTGTTCTGTGTATGTTTATGAGACCAAGTTGGTTGATTGTGTTGTTGAGATTTGTATCTTTGTTAAGCTTTTTTTCTAATTGTTCTGTCCTTCATAAAAAGTAGTGTGTTGAAGTCTCTTACTACTATTGTGTTGTTCTTATTGTTAGGTGCCATCAAGTCAGCTCCAACTCATAACAACCCTATGTACAACAGAATGAAACACTGCCTGGTCGTGCACCAACCTCACAATCGTTGCTATAGGTGAGCCCATTTTTGCAGCCAATGTGTCAGTCCATCTCATTGAAAGCCTTCCTCTATTTCGTCGATCCTCCACCTTACAAAGTATGACATCCTTCTCCAGGGAATGGTCCCTCTGACAACATGACCAAAGTAGGTGAGACAAACTCTGGCCAGTCTCGCTTCCAAAGAGCATTCTGGCCACACTTCATCAGGACAAATTTGTTACTTCTTCTTCCAGTCCATGGGCCTTCCAGTATTCTTTGCCAACACCACAACTCAAAAACATCAACT
>NW_006927421.1:5048-5680 GCF_000298275.1 Orycteropus afer afer | reverse complement strand
TTTGGACTTTTCTCATTGGGTGCATAGATATTTTTTATGGTCATATCCTTTTGGTCAATTGACCCTTTTACTATTGTATAATGCCCTTTTTTGTCTGTTATGTTGGATTTTATCTTGAAGACTATTTTGTCAGAAAATGATACTACCTCCTGCTGTTTTTTTGTTGCCATTAGTTTTTTTTTCCATCCGTGATTTTTCATTTATTTTTATCTTTGTTTCTAAAATGAGCCACTTATAGTCAGCATATTGATTGGTCTTGTTTTCTCATCCAATCTGCCACTCTCTTTCTCTTGACTAGTGCATTTAATTCATTCACATGTAGTGTAATTAATGGTATGCATGAATTTACGGCTGTCATTCTTTTGTATTTTTGTTGTAGCATTGATGGTTTCTTTGTTCTGGATATTTTTCTATACTAAGTTCATTTTGCTACCATGTTTTCTTTCACTTTTCTTCATTATTGAAGATTTTGTGTTTACTAATTTTGTGATTTTCTTCTTTCTTATTTTGATTGGAAAACTTATTAAATTTTTTTGTGGTTAGAACCAGCCAAAACCAAACTCACTACTGTTGAGTCAATTCCAACTCATAGTGACCCCTCCTTGGGTTTCTGAGGTGGTGTCTCTATAGAC
>NW_006927421.1:2596-4008 GCF_000298275.1 Orycteropus afer afer | reverse complement strand
CTCCATAATTTGAGTGTTCATCTTCTGGATATATAAGTATTGTTTTTGTATGATTTCTAATTATCTATTTATTTTGTCATTTTGTTCTTGTATGATTTTCCTGAATTATTCAAGGATATTATGGGAGCACTGGTGGCATAGTGCCTAAAACATTTGACTGCTAACCAGAAGGGTGGCAGTTCAAATCCAGCAGCCACTCCTTGGAAGAAAGACTATGCAATCTATTTCCATAGAGATACCACCTCGGAAACTCAAGGAGGGGTCACTATGAGTTGGAAATGACTCCACAGCAGTTCATCGTCATCATCATCATCATCATTCAAGGTATTTTTTGTCTTTTCCCTGCTTCTATATATGGTTTCCTTGAGCTCTTAGAATGATGTGCGTGTGTGTGTATGCATAAATACATGTATCTCTTTTGAATGCATGTATCTCTTTTGAATTCCTTATTAGTTAATTCGGTTACCTGTTTTTCCTCAGGAAGATTTCCTAATACTTCATTTCGGTCACTTGCTTCTGCTATCTTGTTCTGTTTTTTTTGTTTGAATTGAAGTTGTCTCTAAGATACTCTGAAGCTAAAGTTATTTTTATTTGTTGGTTGTATTTTGGTTTGTTTTACTTCTTCTTCTTTTTTTTTTTTTTGCATTTTCTTGATATATTTGGATGAGTGGGGCAGGTATGCTTCTTTGGTTGTTAACTTGGCAGCTCTGGGGCACTACCCAGCTGTTTCTGGATTGGTGGGATAACCGATGAGAATGTGGGTATGGATCTCTATATGTCATGAAGAGGAGCTACAGTTAGGAGGAGTAGGTGTTGTCCACCATCTGTCATTGATACAGTGGATTTAGGAGCTGATAATTGTGCTCATCCATTGGGTGAAGTAATTGGTACACTAGATATGGCCGACTAGAGGAGAATTAATATCCTCTTCTTTGAATTCCTTTTAATCTGTATACTGTGTCATTATCACTGTGTGGATTACATTAAGTGCCCCCCATCAGTATCTGATGCCACTATTCAAAATGGCCTCTCTTTGTCCAGTCCTGGGCTCCTTTCTCTCCCCAGTCACTAATCTCTCTCTATTTCCCTGCCCAATCAGTGCTCAATCTAATTCTTTATCTTCTTATTTGATGCTCAGAATTCTAGAATCATTATTTGTATCTGTTTCACTCAATCTTTCTGGGTCTCTGTTGTAGAGGGATTGGGCAGAGTGTGTTAGCAGGATGTCATCTTGTCTCTGCTTCCTGATCATCAGTGTTTTTATTTGTAAAATAAAGGTAATAGTAACTCTTTCATTGGATTATTTGAGGATTCAGTGAGATATATCACGTTTACACAGTGTTGGGCTTCAATAAACAATACAAAATAAGTGCTAATTGTGAAAATCCCCATCATCCTTCTCATTTATATCA
>NW_006927421.1:630-1251 GCF_000298275.1 Orycteropus afer afer | reverse complement strand
TGACTCTATAAGGCAAAGTAGAACTGTTCCATAGCATTTCCAAGGCTACAGTGTTTATGGAAGCAGACTGCAACATCTTTCTCCCATAGAGTGGCCGGCGGGTTCAAACTGCCAACCTTTTGGTTAACAGCGGAGAGTTTTAATGACTACACCCCCAGGGCTCCTTATATTGAATCCAAAATAAAAAGCTAATCATTACCAAGTGGGGTTAATCTCAGGAATATAAGGTTAGTTTAATATTTGAGTATCAATCAATGTAATTTTCCATAATAATAAACTAAAAAAGAAAAAAAAATCAACTCAATAAGTGCAGAAAAACATTTGATGAATCCAATACCCATTCTTAATAAAAGTTCCAGAGATCTATTATTTTATTAAATAATAAACTAAAAAGAACACCAACAAAAAACCTACTGCTAACATCATCCTTAGTGGTGAAAAACTGAGGGATGATCAGTCCCATTCTTCCTATAAAATGTCATACTGGAGGTCCTAGTCAGTTCAATAAGGCAAGAAAAACATAAACGAAAGACATCTGATCATTAAGAACAATGTAAAGCTTGCTTTATCTGCAAACAACATAATTGTCTTTATAGATAAACTGATAGAATCTATCAAAAG
>NW_006927421.1:0-530 GCF_000298275.1 Orycteropus afer afer | reverse complement strand
GTTCAAACTGCCAACCTTTTGGTTAACAGCGGAGAGTTTTAATGACTACACACCCAAGGGCACCTTATATTGAATCCAAAATAAATGTATAAAAAGCTAATCATTACCAAGTGGGGTTTATCTCAGGAATATAAGGTTAGTTTAATATTTGAATATCAATCAATGTAATTTTCCATAATAATAAACTAAAAAAGAAAAAAAAAATCAACTCAATAAGTGCAGAAAAACATTTGATGAATCCAACACCCATTCTTAATAAAAGTTCCAGAGATCTATTATTTTATTAAATAATAAAATAAAAAGAACACCAACAAAAAACCTACTGCTAACATCATCCTTAGTGGTGAAAAACTGAGGGATGATCAGTCCCATTCTTCCTATAAAACGTCATACTGGAGGTTCTAGTCAGTTCAATAAGGCAAGAAAAACATAAATGAAAGACATCTGATCATTAAGAACAATGTAAAGCTTGCTTTATCTGCAAACAACATAATTGTCTTTATAGATAAACTGATAGAATCTATCAAAAG
>NW_006927420.1:5810-7050 GCF_000298275.1 Orycteropus afer afer | reverse complement strand
AAAAATCAGTGTCATGACTTGAATCAAAACCTGGGGTTTTAGGAAAGATCAGATATCTATGTTAAAGATAACCATATATTCAAAATATACAATGTGTTTTTTTTCTAGTCAACACAAAGAAGGAGGTCATAATACTACTTTTTTACTCTTGAGGAAACAACATGTTTCCTTGCTTGGCTGTAGAATTCTAATAACTCTTGAAGTTACCCTTTCATGTAATTCCAGTTTGTGCTCTGCTGGGAATGTGCAGCTACCCCACGCTAGCACATGTTGTTGTTAAGTGAC
The DNA here is from genome assembly GCF_000298275.1 of Orycteropus afer afer. Classification (NCBI taxonomy): domain Eukaryota; kingdom Metazoa; phylum Chordata; class Mammalia; order Tubulidentata; family Orycteropodidae; genus Orycteropus; species Orycteropus afer. Next base: position 6,765 of record NW_006927420.1, on the reverse strand, counting down.
ATGAAGTCAATTCTGACGCATAGGGACACTATGGAAAACAGAATGAAACACTGTCCTTCATGTGTCATCCTTCTAGTCCTTGCTATACCTGAGTGCATCTTTGCAGCCACAGTGTCAATCCATTTTGTTGAGGGTCTTTCCCTTTTTCACTGACCCTCTGTTTTATGAAGCATGATATCCCTCTCCAGGAAACAGTCTCTTCTGATAACGTGACCAAAGTAGGGAGGATGAAGTCTGGCCATTTTTACTTCCAAGGATCATGCTTGCTGCACTTCTTCTAGGACAGATTTGTTCTTTCTTCTGTCCTTCCATTGTATTTTCAGCATTCCTCGCCAAAACCAAAATTCAAAGGCATGAATTCTTTGGCCTTCCTTATTTATTGTCCAACTTTCACATTAATATAAGATGACTGAAAATACCATGGCTTGGGGTACGTGCACCTTAGTCTTCAAAGTGATATCTTTTCTCCTTAACACTTTAAGAAGACTTTTGCATCAGATTTTCCCAGTGCAATATGACATCTGATTTTTTGACTGCTGCTTCCATGGGTGTTGATTGTGGATCCAAGTAAAATGAAATATCTGACAATTTCAAACTTTTCACTATTTACTGTGATGTTGCTTATAGGTCCAATTGTGATTTTTATTTTCTTTACATAGAAGTATAATCCATACTGAAGATTGTATGTAGCCTTTGATTTTTATGTGTAAGTACTTCAAATTTCCTTCATTTGCAACAAGTAAGGTTGTGACATCAGTATCTTCATCATATGTTGTTGTTGCTGTTAAGTGCCATCAAGTCATTTCCGACTCATAGCGACCCCATGCACAGCAGAACGAAACACTGCACGATCCCGCGCAAGCCCCACAATCCCTGCTATACTTGAGCCCATTATCGCAGCCACTGTGTCAGTCCATCTTGCTGAAGGTCTCCCCCTCTTTTGTCGACCCTCCAC
>NW_006927420.1:1641-2983 GCF_000298275.1 Orycteropus afer afer | reverse complement strand
GGGCCTGAATTTTCTCTCCTCACCTAATCCCTTCGGCTGATTGCTCTTCTCTCTGGCTTCCTGGCTTTTAATCCCATTTCTCCTGCTCTTCCCGCCTGCTGCTTTGGGTGTCTCTGAGTTGTCTCTCCTCACCTGTAACCCTGGGGCAAATTTTGGAATGCTAACACTCATTTTCACATCTGTTTACTACTGCATGTTGGCTATTTTTCTATTGTCAAAGAACCCTGAAATGCTATCAGAGTAAATATGAAAGGGTCAATATTTAGTTTGTTGTGATTGGTAGGTGCCGTCTAATGAGCTCTGACTCACAACAACCCTATGTACAACAGAATGAAGCACCATCCAGTTCTGGGCCAGCCTCACAATACTTGTGTTGCAACCACTGCATCACTACATCTTGTTGAGGTCCTTCCCCTTTTTCAGTGACCCTCCACTTTATCAAGCTTGATATCTTTATCCAGGGAATGGTTCTTTCTGACAACATGACCAAAGTATGTGAGATGAAGTCTGGTCATTGTTGCTTCCAAGGAGCATTCCGGCTGCACTTCCTCAAGTTAACATCTGTTAGTTATTTTGGTAGTCCATGGTACTTTCAATATCCTTGTTGTTGTTGTTGTCATGTGCTGTCAATTCAGACCTGACTCCTGGAAACCCTCTTTGGGTTTCTGAGACAGTATTACTATGGAAGTAGATTGCCCAACCTTCCTTCCAAGGAGTGCCTGGTGTGTTTAAACCACAGCCTTCTGGTTAGCAGTCAATTATCTTAGGCACTAAACTACCAGAGCTCCTTCAATACCCTTAGCCAGAACCATAACACAAAAGCATCAACTCTTCTTCAGTCTTCCTTATGCATTGTCCAGCTGTCATATGCATATGAGGTGACTGAAAATACCATGGCTTGGATTAGGCTCACCTTAGCCTTCAAAGATATCTTTGCTCTCCAGCACTTGAAAGAAATCTTTTGCAACAGATGTGCCTAGTACAATATGTCATCTGATGTCTTTTATTTTATTTTGTTTAATTGTGATTTGGGTGGAGATTTACAGAGCAAATTCACTTTCCATACAGCACTTCACATACACTTTGTCTCATGTCATTGACCACAGTTTACCACAATGCAAGGGCTCCCCTCTCACTTCCTCCCCATAGTTACCTCTTCCCGGTGTCTACCTCTCCATACACTCCTACCCCCTGAGCTGTCTCCCTGTGCATAAGCAGCCCTTCTTTCTCCCATGATTGTTCTCTCCAAGGAGTGTATCTACTTGAGGTAAATGTTTAATCATATGCCTATATTTTGTTTGGCTGGAAACCACAGGTGTGGGTTCAATTCCAGACCTGAAGG
>NW_006927420.1:0-1101 GCF_000298275.1 Orycteropus afer afer | reverse complement strand
TACTATACACCTGGGAATTCTGATCATTCACATAAATTTATAGGACCAGTGTTTGCCAATCCTATATATGTTCTTGAATACACTCCCCATTTCATAGAGATACCTAATTGTTTAGCCTGTCCACCTATCTATCCATCCATATAACCATGTTTGCCTCCACAGCAATGCAGTACTGTATATTCTAAAGGGTTCATATTTGTTGTGTGTACCTCTCATGTATCTCTCTATGTCTTTCTCACCCTCAATGCTGCCACATTGGTCACTCACATTTGGGACGTTGCCCTTCTCTTCACCCAAATCAATACTTTGTTCTGTCTATCTAACAGTCTTCCTTCCCCTCCCCTCCCACCGCTGGTAACCAACAAAGAAAATTTCCTTCTATATAGATAAAGATTTCCTTCACTTTTACAATAATGGACTAAGACAATATTTGTCCTTTTGTGATTGACTTATTTCACTCAGCATAATATCCTCCAAGTTCATCCACATTATGTGATGTTTTGCAGATTCTACATTATTCTTCAGTGTTGCATAGTATTCCATTGTGTGCATATACCATAGTTTGGTTATCCATTCCTCAGTTGATGGACATCTAGGTTGTTTCCATCTTTTGGCTACTGTAAATAGTGCTGTGATGAACATGGGTGTGCATATATCTGTTCTTGTCATGGCTCTCACTTCTTAGGGTGTATACCTAGTAATGGAATGGCTGGGTCAAATGGTATTTCTAATTTCAACTTTTGAAGGTATCGCCATACTGCTTTCCACAATTGTTGTACTATTTTACAGTCACATCAGCAGTGTATGAGAGTCCCAATCTCTCCACAACCTCGCCAGCATTTGTTATTTTCTGTCTGTTGAACTTTGCAACTTGTGCTGGAGCAAGATGGTACCTCATTGTTGTTTGGTTTGCATCACTCTAATAGCTAATGATCATGAGCATTTCTTCATATGTTTGTTGGCCATTTGAATATCCTCCTTGGTGAAGTGTCTATTCATGTCTTATTGCCCATTTTTTAATTGGATTGTTTGTCTTTTTGTTATTGAGGTGTTGGAATTTTCTATAAATTCTAGAGATAAGTCCCTTGTCAGATATGTCAT
>NW_006927419.1:4492-7189 GCF_000298275.1 Orycteropus afer afer | reverse complement strand
CATGCTCTCTCTGAAGGCTCTGGGGCAGGAATCCTTCTCTACTGTTTCTAGCTTCTGGTGGCTCCAGGCATTCTTGGCTTGTGGCCACATAAATCTAATCTCTGCCTCTATCTTCTCATAGCTGTCTCTCTCTACATCTGTCTGTGTCTCTTCTCTTTACATAAGGACACCTGTCATATTGGATGAGGGCCCATCCTTCTCCAGTATAATCTTATGCTAACTAATTACATCTGCAAAGATACCATTTCCAATTAAGGTGCATTGACAGGTACTGGAGGTTAGGACTAGAGCATATCTTTTGGGAAGACATAAATCAACTCATAACAGTTTCATAAAGTAGAGTGGATTAAAGTAGCAGTTCTCACACCTGGGCACCATATCTGTTCATTACAGATTCCTGAACACTCCTTACGACCTGATGCATTAGAATTGCCATGGTGGTGCCCAGGGATCTGTACTTTAAATAAAGCTGCCCAGGATATACTGTTGCAGGTGGCCTGTAGACCTGCATTTGGGAACAAGTGGTAAAAGCCACCAGTACAAAAGAACAAGGAGATTTCTGGACTAAAGACCTATGAAGAGCTAGATGTCTCTTACAGCAGCAGCATAAGCAACAAACACAGTATCAACATTTCTCCTTTGAAAGCATTTCTTCTTAAAGGGTGAGGCGGAGTGAGCATCTCCCCCTGTCCCCAGATTCCTATAATCCTCCATAGGTAACTCAAAGAGGAGGGAATTTTTCCTTTAGGACATGCAAAGGATGTGGAAATAATTCAGTTAGGAAACCTTACTATGTAATGCTCTTTACAATCATGAGCTGTGTTGTATCAACTCTTCACAGCAAGGCCAAGCATGTGAAAGCAGTTATCAGGTTTGCTGCAGGCTGCTCTATCTAATCCTCTTACTCCGGCTCATACCCAAACAAAGCCAACAGCAAGAGCTGATACACTGTATCAGACCCCTGAGCCTGACATCCCAGACCCTGCCCACCTTTCTGTTTTGTGCAACAAGTTGATGCTGACTCATGGTGACCCTGTATGACAGAGTAGAACTGCCTCATAGGGTTTCCCAGGTTGTAATCTTTATGGGAGTAGATTGCTAGGTCTTTTCTCCCTCTGAGAGACTGAGAGAACACCATCTAGTTCTTCTGGTCTCAGGGTTGTGGAGGCTGGGGTTCATGTGGTTCATTCGTCCTCCGGACTAATTGTTTCCTTGTGTCTTTGATTTTCTTTACTCTTCTTTGTTCCAGAAAGGGAAAGACCAATAGTTGCACTTTAGGTGTCTGTTAATAAGCTTTTAAGACCCTAGTCACTAGTCATCAAAGCAAGATGTAGAACATTGTCTTTGTGGACTATGTTATACCAATTGACCTTATATATCACTATTTCTTAGTGGGTTTGAACTGTCAAACTTTCATTTAGCAGCTGAGCACTTAATCATCGTCCTACCTAGACTCCTTCTCCATCTCTCTATCCAGCCCCAGGGTGGCTGCCAAATAAGACAGATCAGCACTCATTTGGGTTCAATATAAAATAATAATAATAAAAACCTCTATGCTCCTCCCACCCTCTTCAACGTCTGCTCCCCAGAACCAACTACTTTTAATTTGTTAAGCGATTTCTGTTTTAAATCCCCCATGGTTGTCACCTTTCTTTACATCCCTAAATAATATTTTTATATCACTGTTTCTTTTATTTCCCTGATTTTTTTTCCTTTTTTTAAAATTGTGATTTGGGTGAAAGTTTACAGAGCAAATTGGTTTTTCCATTAAACAGTCCATACACATCTTGTTTTGTGACATTCACTACAACCTCACAATGCAAAAGCATTCTTCCCATATCCTCCCCATGCCTACTCCTTCTCTCCATCTGTCCTTCCTTCCCATTCCCTTCAGCCTGCCTTGCTCTATCCCTGGGCAAATGCTACCTTCTTGATCTCTTGTAAAGGGAGCTCTGGTGGTGCAATGGTTAAGGCATTTGGCTGTTCACCAAAAGGTTGGTGGTTTGAACCCACCAGCCACTACATGGAAGAAAGATGAGGCAATCTGCTTCCATAAAGATGACAGCCTTGGAAACCCAATGGGGGTTGCTATGTGTTAGGACTGACTCAGTGGCAGTGTGTTTGGTTTTGGTTTTGATCTCATATGATTGATTGTTCTAACAAGTGCATATCCTTCTAGTATTACTATTCACTTTATAGGCCTATCTATCCGTTGAGTGTAAGTTGAGCCATGGGAGTTGAATTTAGTTCCCAGCTTGAAGGGTGTTTACTGGCTATAATCTCAGGGGCTCCACTAGTCTTCATTTGACTAGTAAGCCTGGCCTTTTTTTTTGTTACCTTGAGGGTTTTAATTTTTTTTTCTTCACATATTTCTCTTACCAGGACTTTCTATTAGGATCCCTTTCAGAGCAGTTGGCAGTGGTAGCCAGGCACCATCTAGTTCTTCTGGTCTCTGGGTTGTGGAGGCTGGGGTTCATGTGGTTCATTCGTCCTCTGGACTAATTGTTTCCTTGTGCCTTTGATTTTCTTCACTCTTCTTTGTTCCAGAAAGGGAAAGACAAATAGTTGCACCTTAGGACCCTGTTAATAAGCTTTTAAGACCCTAGTCACTAGTCATCAAAGCAGGATGTAGAACATTGTCTTTGTGGACTTTGTTATATCAATTGACCTTATATATCAGTATTTCTTTTTTTTTTT
>NW_006927419.1:2664-3197 GCF_000298275.1 Orycteropus afer afer | reverse complement strand
ATCCATCTTAGGCATTATTTTTGTCTCAGTCTGCTACAAAAGATCTTTTAAAGTATTAGAAAGCAAAAAATGTCACTTTGAGGACTAAGGTGTGTCTGACCCAAGCCATGGTATTTTCAATGCATCTCATATGTATGCAAAAGCTGAACAATGGATAAGGAAGACCAAAGAAGAGCTGATCCCTTTGAATTATGGTGTTGGCACACAATATTGAATATATACCATGGACTACTAGAAGAACGAACAAATCTGTCTTGGAAGAAGTACAGCCAGAATACTTCAGCGAGGATGGCAAAATTTTGCATCACCTACAGTTTTAGTTAGGAGCTCTGGTAGCGTAGTGCCTAAGGCACTTGACTGCTAACCAGAAGGCTGGAGGTTCAAACCCACCAGCCACTCCTTAGAAGGAAGATTGGGCAATCTACTTCCGTAGTGATACTGCCTCGGAAACCCAGGGAGGGGTCGCTGTGAGTCGGGTCTGACTCCATGGCACATAACAAAAATTTTGGTTACCTAGTGCCACTCTAACAAGA
>NW_006927419.1:0-1225 GCF_000298275.1 Orycteropus afer afer | reverse complement strand
TAATGAAAGAAAGACCTGGAGCTCCATTCATGTTAATGTGGTCACAGCTCCAGTTGCCACGGGGGGAGGAGGGGCAACATGCTGTTTGCTTTTATTAATATTCCAAAGACACTCTGTAGACCACACAATTCTAAAGGTTTTGGTCTCCCAAAAACCCTTAATATAGAGGTAGGGAGCAAAATACCACTTAAGAAGAAAATCCTTGTTGTCATTACTATTATAAAACTTCATGTTTTCTAATGTTTTTAAAATTTATCTGCTCATGATTTCTCATTAAAGAAATGTTTCTAGTTTTCATATAATTGGCTTATGTAGCTCTGCGGTGAAAGGTTATCTTTTTGGAGTCTTTCATAATTTTGTTTCTTATCAATTGATGAATAAACAAACAATGTTTTAGAAATAGTTCAACCTTTTTAAATGAAATTTTAACATATGTGTGAAAGCAGTTTTCACATAATCACCACATCAGCAGGATTAGCATTTGTCCAATCCAAAATATAGTGGATCATCTACTTTTTTAAAAGGATCAAAGTCAAAGTCCAAAAGTATTTAAATGTGTATATGTTCATTAAATGTGGCCCATCCATATGCAAAACCAGGGTTTCTCTAAGGGTGCAGAACCATTTGATGTCCGTAGACTCTGAATTTAAAAACATCACAGGGGTTGGAGAAAAAAAAGACCTATTTAAATGTGCACTAATGATATACGGGAATTTTCCTAATTCCAAAAGACAAAACAAAGAAATTTGTACATAAAAATAAATAAGAAATAAGAAACTTCTATGGTTAATTAAACCAGTACACCAAATTACTGGCCAGTGAATGACACATCCATCCATCCATTCAACAGATATTTGTTGAGGCTCCTACTATGTGCCAGTACACAGTACAGTAGCTAATAAAACAGACAAAAATCCCTGCATTCCTGGAGCTTATATCCTCAGTGATGGGTGAAAGAAATTAGAAACATAAATTACTAAAATATGTAGTACATTAGATGGTTGTTGTTATGTGCCATTGAGTTGGACTTGATTCATAGCGACCCCTCCTTGGGTTTCCAAGGTGGTATCACTACAGAAGTCAATTGCCCAACCTTCAATAAAGGAAGAAGGGGGAATACTGTGAGGGTGGGTTTTGCAATTTTAAATCGGTCACTCAGAGAAACCTTGAGAAGCTGACTTTTGAGCCTAGACCAGAAGGAGGTAAGGGAGTGACCTTGTGGCCA
>NW_006927418.1:5600-7354 GCF_000298275.1 Orycteropus afer afer | reverse complement strand
CATGTACTTCCCAGGTTTCTGCTCTGCCATGCTCAACATGTTGACTTTGTCCTCAGGCTAGCTCCATCAAGGTTGCAAGATCGCTGCCATATATAAACAATTATGTTTAGTCTTCCTGTTTCTCTTTTTAAAAAGAAGAAAACCTGTCTTAGATTTCTCTAGCAGGCATCTCAAGTCTCAGAACTGTATCACATACTCATTCCTAAACTCATAAGCAACAGTATAAATGGGATTGCCATGACTCTGTTGGTGACATATCAGTGAATATATCAGTGTGGAGGAGGATGGATGCCCTGCATAAAATCAGAGCTCTGTAACAAAAGAAGAAAGCTGAATTATTATTTTTTTTTTCTACACTGCCTATACAATTATACACAGCTATTTCAGGATTGAAAAATCAAGACCCTGTTTTCCTTCCAGGCTTTCAGAAAGTACTACACTAATATTAATGTAGAAATAGAAAAATATTTACAATAAAATTGCATTGGGCAAATCTTCTGCAAAAGACCTCTTTCAAGTGCTGAAGAGCAAAGATCTCTCCTCAAAGACTGTTGATGTTGTTATGTGCCATGGAGTCAGACCTGACTCACAGAGACCCCTCCTTCAGTTTCTGAGGCAGGATCACTACAGAAGTAGATTGCCCAATCTTCTTTCCAAGGAGTGGCTGGTGGAATTGAAGACTAAGGTATGCCTAACCCAAGCCATGGTTATTTTCAATCGCCTCATATGCATGTGAGAGCTAGACAATGAATACTCAGAGGGAGTGAGTAGTTGGACCTGTGGGATCAGGACCGTGGTCACAGGGGACATCTAGCTCAATTGGCATAACATAGTACACAAAACATTGTTCCACATCCTACTTTGGCAAGTAGCAACTGGGATCTTAAAAGCTTGCATGCAGCTATCTGGATGCAACGATGGGTCTCTCCTCATCCAGAGTAAAGAAGAATGAAGAAAACCAAAGATGGAAATAATTAGTCCAAGTGACTGGTACACCAGGCGATCCTCGCCTATATGACTATGAGACCAGAAGAACTAGATGGTGCCCAGATACCACTGTCAACCACTCAGAGGGGGATCTATGTAGGAGATCCTGGATAGAGTGGAAGAACAAGACTCAGAACAAGAACAAGAGTGGAACAAAACTCAGAATCATTTGGGGAAAAAAAAAAAAGGAACTGGGTTTGCTAGTCTGATAGAGCCTGATGGAACCACTGAGACTATGGCCCCTAGCTACCCTTCAGTTCTGGAATTGAATCGACTCCTGTGGCTTCCAGCCAAACAAAAGGCAGGCATATGAGGTGAACATTTCTACTAGGTAGATACACTCCTTGGAGAGAACAATTATGGGAGAATAGAAGGGCTATGTATGCACAGGGAGACAGCTCAGGGGGCAAGAGCACATGGAGGGATGGACAAAGGGAAGAGGTAACTATGTGGAGGAAGTGGAAGAGGAGCTGTTGCATTGTGGTAAATTGTACTCAATGTCATGAGATAAAGTGTATGTGAACTGCTACATGGAAAATGAATTTGCTCTGTAAACTTTCACCCAAATCACAATTTTAAAAAAATTGCATTGGCCAAATCTCCTGCAAAAGACCTCTTTCAAGCGCTGAAGAGCAAAGATGTCTCCTTGAAGACTAAGGTATGCCTAACCCAAGCCACAGAATGTGGAAATTATAGAACAATATCATTAATATCTCACGCAAGTAAGATCTTACTGAAGATAATTCAGAAACGTTTGCAGCAGTATA
>NW_006927418.1:2067-4105 GCF_000298275.1 Orycteropus afer afer | reverse complement strand
CCTCAACGAGATGGATAGACACAGTGGCTGCAACAATGGCCTAAGGTATAGCAAGGATTGTGAGGCTGGCACAAGACTGAGCAGTGTTTCCCTCTGTTGTACATAGGGTCACTATGAGTCAGAGTCCTCAAAGGAAGATTGGGCTATCTACTGACATAGAGATACCACCTCAGAAACATGAGGAGGAGTCACTATGAGTTGGATTTGGCTCAATGCCAGTGAGTTTGGTTTGGTTTTTATCAGCCAGAGATGACTCAATGGCACCTAACAACAACACAATAAAATTAACCAATTTAGCAGAGATAAACTCAGAACTGATATTTATTTATGCACATCAGTATGGCTTAAGAGCTGGTGTCTGTTATGTCAATATTCATGCTATTCCATCCCTTAAGTAATTGCATCATCATTTCTGAACAAACTTATCAAACTGTAAGTTCAATAAGAGTGAGGACTAGGGTTGCCATACTTACCATTGTATCCTCCAGACCTAACACAGTGAGCAGCACATAATAGTAGATTTAGCAAATATGTGCTGAGTAAATAAATGGATGAAATGATATAAAAAATAAAAGATACTAATTATACATTACCAAGGACACGATTTGCTTAGCTCCCTGTCCCTACTGTCCTCTAGCATTGAAAACTGAGACTATCATCTATGACTAAGGCATGTGACTAATTACCAGAAGGTTGGTGATTCAAACCCACCAGCCACTCTGTGGAAGGATGATGCGGCAATCTACTTCCATAAAGATCTACCACCTCAGAAACCTAATGGGGGTTGCCATGAGTCAGATTCGACTCAGTGGCAGTGAGTTTCATTGTGTTGTTGTTGTTGTTTATGTTTAGGTTCTCCTTAAGGAGCTCCTGTGGCACAGTGGTTAAAGCACTCTGCTTCTAACAATAAGATTGGCAGTTCAAACCCAGTAACCACATTGTAGGAAAAAGATAAGGCAGTCTGCTTCTGTAAAGATTACAGCCTAGAGAGAGACTTCTGGTAAGATGGAGGAATAGGCAGACAAATGACACCAGCCCTCTTCACCAAAGAAAAGAAAAACCAATTGACAGAGAAACAGAAGATAATCCTGGAGCCCTGATCTTTGAAAGGAACTATACAGAAGGGGATTAGGCACCAACTAGTGGAAAAACCTGAATGAAAACAGTGAGTACAGAGATGGTTGGAGCTGCAGACTGTCAGCTACTCTGACAGGACCAATGGCCTGAATATTTCCAAGTGGTGTTGGAACCTGAGAATTCACCTAAAGATCAGCCTTTGGTCACCAAGGGATACAGAGATGACTGTGCTGGTAGCTTTGACTAGGAAGGGAAACAGCAAGGAGGGAGACAACCTGAGCTGTTGACTTTCCTCTGTCCGGAGGGTGCAGCCATTTTCCTTGTTTACATGTGGCAGCCATTTTGGATATTTAAAGCAACCAAGGGTGGAGTCATTTTGAATGTTTACAAGTGGTGGTCATTTTGGATATTTAAAGTGACCAAGGATGCAGCCATTTTGAAGATTTACAATTAGCAATAATTTTGGATTTTAAAGTGACAGCATTCTCATTCGGATTCCAGGGACCTAAGAATCAGCTCTGTTTGCCAAGGTCAGCAGGAACATACAAGAGGCTGACAACAGGAAGGGAGACAAGTGTGAGTATATAAGTGCTGTCAACTAGTGAATAGAAGAACACAGCACAGTACCCTGCTTGCATCGATAACATACAAAGAAAACAAAAATCATGGGCAAGTCACTCCAACATACAATCATCAATTAAATATAAACACAAAAACATCACAATGCCTAGGAAACAACAGAGCATCACAGTCCACACAATAAGCAAGATAAAACACAGAAACAAGGGACCAGGATACAGACCTAAAACACATCCCTGAGGAAGATGCAGCATTGGAACTTCCTGATAAAGAAGTCAAAAGAATTATATTTAGGTATCTTCAACAAATTGAGAGACAGATCAAGGAAAACACAGAGAAAACCCTACAACAATTTCAAAAGACAATACAAGAACAAAATGAC
>NW_006927418.1:0-647 GCF_000298275.1 Orycteropus afer afer | reverse complement strand
GAAAAATGGGCAGAAGACATGAATAGACACTTCACCAAGGAGGATATTCAGGTGGCCAACTAATACATGAAGAGATGCTCACAATCATTGGCCATGAGAGAGATGCAAATCAAAACAACAATGAGATACTGTCTCACCCCAGCACTGATGGCAGGGTTCAATGAGACAGAAAATAACAAATACTGGAGGTGATGTGAAGAGATTGAGACTCTCAAACACTGCTGATGGGACTGTGAAGTGATCCAACCACTGTGGAAAGCAATATGGCAATTCCTTAGAAAGCTGGAATTGGTGATACTACTTGACTGAGCAATCCCATTACTAGGTATATACCCTAGAGAGGTGAGAACCAGGACAGGAACAGATATGTGCATGCTCATGTTCATCACAGCACTATTTACAATAGCAAAAAGACCTATGTGCCCATCAGCAGAAGAGTGGATGACCAAACTATGGTACATACACATAATGGAATGCTATGCAACACTAAAGAATAATGTAGAGAAGTTCTGATAAGATGGTGGACTAGGCAGAAAGACTGCATAGACCCTCTTCAACAACAACAACAAAAAAAAAACAGAAACCAATTAACACAGACACAGAAGATAATCCTGGAACCCTGAGCCTTGAAGGGAAGGATATAGAAG
>NW_006927417.1:6106-6583 GCF_000298275.1 Orycteropus afer afer | reverse complement strand
GCCTTGGTGACAGAAATAATGCTGGAGATTGCATGATAGAATTTTGCAAGACCAATGACTTACTCATTGCAAATGCCTTTTTTCAACAACACAAACAGTGGCTATACACATGGACTTCATGAGATGGAGTACATAGGAATCGAATTGACTACATCTGTGGCAAGAGGCAATGGAAAAGCTCAATATCTCCAGCCAAAACCAGGCCAGTAGCTGATTGTGGAACAGACCATCAACTGCTCATCTGCAAGTTCAACTTGAACTTGAAGACAAAACAAGTCCATGGGAGCCAAAATATGACCTTGAATACATCCCTTCTGCATTTACAGACCATCTAAAGAGCAGACTTGATGCATTGAATACCAATGACTGAAAACCAGAATAGTTCTGGATGACATCAAGAGCATCATCCATGAAGAAAGCAAGGGTCATTAAAAAGATGAGGAAGGAAGAAAAGACCAAAATGGATGTCAGAAGAGA
>NW_006927417.1:0-4511 GCF_000298275.1 Orycteropus afer afer | reverse complement strand
GCAGCCACTCTCATTCTCTGTCACACCCACCAAGAGACAGGTGGTGAGTGCATAAACACTGCCAACTAGTGAATAGAAGAGTACAGTACTCTGCTTACTGAGATACATCCAAAAAAAAAAAAAAAAAAAAACTTGGGTGAATCACTCCAACATATAATTACCAATTAAATATAAATACAACGATGTCACAGTATCTTAGAGACAACAGACCATCACAGTCCACACAAAGAAGTAAGATAAAGCAGTAGAAACAAGAGAGCAGGATAAAGACCCAGAACACATCGCTGATGAAGAAACAGCATTGGAACCCCTGGTAAGGAATCCAAAAGAATTATTCTTAGATACCTTCAGTGGGTTGAGAGACAGATCAAGGAAAACACAGACAAAATTAAGGAAACACAGAGAAAACCCTGAAACAATTTTGGAAGAAAATACAAGAACAAAATGACAAAATAAATGAAAAATTAGAAATTATACAAATCTACATATAGAAATCCAGAAGATTAATACTAAATTTTCAGAAATAGATAACACAGTGAAAGTAGAAAGTAGAATTGAATCAATGGAAGACAGAATTAATGAGATTGAAGACAAATACCTCAACACTTCTTTGGAAAGGGATCAATCAGAGAAAAGATCAAAACAAAATGAAGAAAGCCTAAGGTTCATGTGGGATACCACCAAAAGGAATAACCTACATGTGATCAGAATCCAGAACAGGAAGAGAAAAATAAAACTACTGAGAAAATAGTCTGAGATTTGTTGGAAGAGAACTTCCCTGATATGATGAAAGATGAGAATATATCCATTAAGGAAGTCCAACAAATCCCAAACAGGATAGACCCCAAAAGAAAAGACACATCATCATCAAACTCACCAACACCAAAGACAAAGAATCCTGAAAGCAGACAGGAAATACAAAAAGTTACTGACAAGGGTAGCCGGTAAGACTAAGCTCTGCTTTCTTGGCAGAAACCATGCAGGCAAGAAGGCAATGGGATGGTATGTATAAAACCCTGAAAGAGAAAAATTTTCCAGCCAAGAATTATATACCCATATTTGTCCCTCGAATATGATGGTGAAATTAGGAGACTTCCAGATAAGCAGAAATTAAGGGAATTTGTTAAAACCAGATCAACCCCACAAGTGATACTAAAGGGAGCCCTCTGAACAGAGAGCCAATAATAGCAAACAACAACCGACCATTAATACACATGATGACATAACCCAGAAATCAACACAGCTATTTGTTGTTGTTATGTGCCATCGAGTCAGACCCGACTCATAGCAACCCCTCCTTGGGTTTCCAAGGCAGTATCACTACCGAAGTAGATTGCCCCATCTTCCTTCCGAGGAGTGGTTGGTGGGTTTGAACTGCCAGCCTTCTGGTTAGCAGTCAAGTGTCTTAGGCACTAAGCTACACAGCTATAGAAGTATCCAAAGTAGAATAAATATATATATATATATATATATATATATATATATATATATATATATATATATATATATATATATATATATATATATATATATATATATATATATATATATATATATATATATACATATATATATATATACACACACACATACATACACATATATAAGAATATAAATAGGGAACCAGAGATATCAATTGTCAAATAAGAACAATTACAAACCAAAAAGTGAGAAAAAATAGTGTAGTTATGGATCTTCTAAATGGTGAGGAAGTCAGGATAACTGCAAAATAGAATGGACTGTTCTGAACTTGGGGAGAGAATTATCAATCACAGGGTAACCTCAAAGAAAAATGATAAAGTTTTACATCACAATAAGAAAGAGGACAAGCACAAATATTTAGCAAATACTAAAAAAACAGCAATGAGGAAATGATAACACAATTCACAAACAAAATGAGTTCAGCACAGAAAATTATATGGAACACCACAAAAAAAAAACACATAACAAAATGACAGGATCAAATTCATACTTGTCAATAATTACACTGAATGTCAATGGATTAAATGCACCACTCAAGAGATGGAGTGTTGGAGACTGGATAAGAAAACATAACCCATCAATACACTGTCTACAAGAGACACACCTTAGAGACAAAGAACCAAGTAGACTAAATATAAAAGGTTGGAAAAAGATATGTCAAGCAAATGGCAATCAAAAAAGAGCAGGAGTGGCAATTTTAATTTCTGATAAAATTGACTTGAAGACAAAAACCACCATAAGAGACAAGAAAGGATATTATATAATGATTAAAGGATCAATTGAACAAGAAGACATAACCATAATAAATATCTATGGACTCAATGAAAAAGCCCCGAAATACATAAATCACATTTTAACAGAATTGAAAGGACAAATAGATGACTCCACAGTCATAGTAAGAGACTTTAATACACCACTTTCAATCAAAGATAGAACAACTAGAAATAAGAGAGACGCAGAAGAACTAAATAATACAATCCACCCACTTGACCTTGTAGACATCTACAGAGCACTTCACCCAACAACAGCACAGTATTATTTTCTAGTGCACACAGAACATTCTCCATGATAGATCATATCTTAGGCGATAAAGCAAGCCTAATAAATTTAAAAACATTGAAATACTGCAAAGCATCTTCTCAGATGACAATGCCATATAATTAGAAATCAACAATAAGATCAACAGAAAAAGAGCAAACACATGGAAACTGAACAACACCCTCCTTAATAATGACTGGGTAATAGAAGAAATTAAAAAATGAAATAAAAAAATTCCTTGAATCAAACAAGAATGAAAATACAATATACCAAAATCTTTGGGACACAGCAAAAGCAGTGATCAGAGGCCAATTTATAGCAATAAATGCACACATCAAAATGACTGTTTATAAATTTTTATGCAGTGTTTAAGCAGAAATTTATTTTTTCATAAAATATCTCTATGTTGTTGTAATATGCCTTCGAGTCAATTTTGACTCATAGCGACCCCTCCCTGGGTTTCCAAGGCAGTATCACATCAGAAGTGGATTGCCCCATCAGCCTTCCGAGGAGTGGCTGGTGGGTTTGAACCGCCAGCCTTCTGGTTAGCAGTCAAATGCCTTAGGCACCTACGCTACCAGAGCTCCTACATTTTTAATGTAAGCCCAGCTTCCAAACCAAACCAAACTCACTGCCATCAAATCAGTTCTGACTAATAGCAACCCCCCACTGGGTTTCCAAAGCTATAAAACTTTACAGAAGCAGACTGCCTCATCTTTCTGTGGAACAGCTAGCTAATGGGTTTGAACTAACAATCTTTTGGTTAGCAGCCAAATGCCTTAGCTCTACACCGACTTACATGTATCAATATACCCACAAGGCTAAACCTCTATGCTAATTTACTTTTTAAACCTTCAAATGGTCTTCAGTCAGAGATGTCATTATCACTCAAATACAATGGCTCTTTGTATCCTGTGGTTTTGTCTGCACACACTACAAGAACACACTGTTGTTTTAATTGCTTTCAGTGTTTGGGGTTTTTTGTTTTGTTTTTAACTTTTTATTCTATTTTGGGTGAAATTTTACAAAGCAGATTCCTTTTACATTCAAGAGTTCATATACATTTTGTTTTGTGACACTGATTACATTTACCACAGTGTAACAGCTCCTCCCTCTGTTTACCCTTTGTACTTCTTCTTGAGCATTCCTGCCTCCCTACTTTTCACCCTGTGTAAATGCTGCCCTTCTGATATGCCATGATTAATTGTTCTATGGAGTGCATCTCCCTCATGTAGTTGTTCAGCACCTAGGCCTGACTGTTACTTGGCTGAGAGTCACACCACCAAAGTGAGTTCAATACCAGGACCAAAGGGTGATTCAGGGTCATAGTCTTGGGGGTTCTACCTATCTCTATCCAATCAGTAAGCCTGGTCTTTTTTATGTTTTTAAATTTTGTTACACATTTTTTTTCTCCCACTCTATCCAAACCAGTCAGCTGCAGGGATCCAGGTGAGGAGAGGGAACCCAGGCACGCCCAAAGCAGCAGGGCAAGAGAGCAGGAGAAAGGGGATTAAAAGTCCCAGGAACCAGGACAGAGGAGCAGTCAGCGGCAGGACCCCAGTAAGGGTAGGAGAGGTTTCCAACAGGGAGACAAACTTGTCTCTCAGTTTGTCCTACTGTGGTGACGTGTTGATGTGAGTTTTGAGGCTGAGCCACTGGTGTTTCAAAACCAGTGGGATGCACATGGTACACAGGTATCAGCCCAGCTTACAGACTGAGACAGATTAGGAAGAAGGAAGAGGCCGTCCACTTCTCAAAGAATTGGCCAGGGAAAACTTTATGAATAGCAAAGAAACACTGTCTGATACATTACCACACAATTTTATGAATACTCCAGTTAGGTTAGAAGGCTCTCAAAATAGAACTGGGAAAGAGCTGCATCATCAGAGTAAACCCAGCCTTACTCCTATGGATAAGGTAAAGCTTTCGAGACCTCCATTTGTTGATGTGGCACCTCTCAAATTGAAGAGAAACAGCTGCAGACATCCATT
>NW_006927416.1:5439-6104 GCF_000298275.1 Orycteropus afer afer | reverse complement strand
GTTCCATGTGCACTGGAGAAGAATGTATATTGTGATGCTGTTGGGTGAGGTGCTCTTTAGATATCTATAAGGCCCAGTTGGTATAGTGTATTATTTACCTCTTCTGCATCTTTATTGATTTTCTTTTGGGTTGTTCTATCTTTCAAAGAAAGTGATGTATTAAAATCTACCACTATGACTATGGAATCATCTATTTGGCTTTTCAACTCTTTTAAAGTCTAATTTATGTATTTTGGGGCCTTTTCTTTGGGTCCATAGATATTTATTTTGGTTATATCCTCATGATCAGTTGATCCTTTAATCATTATATAATGTCCTTATTTGTCTTATATGGTGGTTTTTGTCTTAAAGTCAATTTGATCAGAAATTAATATTGCCACTCCTGCTCTGTTACAGTTGTCATTTGCTTAGTATATCTTTTTCCAACCTTTGATTTTTAGTCTATTTTTGTCTTTATCTCTAAGGTGTGTCTCTTGTAGGCAGTATATTGATGGGTTTTATTTTCTTATCCAATCTGCAACTCTCTGTCTCTTGAGTGGTGCATTTAATCCATAAACATTCAGTGTAATTATTGACAAGTATGATTTGGTTGCTGTTATTTTGATATGTGTTTTTTCATGGTGTCCCTGGTTTCTTTGTTCCATATTATTTTCTGTGCTGAGCTC
>NW_006927416.1:2439-3899 GCF_000298275.1 Orycteropus afer afer | reverse complement strand
AAGACCACAGCTCAACCTCAGGAAAGATTCCTATTGCTAGAGGGTCACAAATTTCCACCAATTCTAGGCACACTCAAAGACCCCGCCTCCGCGGCCCCACAGAGCCAAAGCACGGCTCCAAGGCCAAATTCATGGGACCACACTCAGCAGCAGTTTCTTTGCTCTCCATGCCCCATCTGCCCGTGGTGCTGATGCAATCCTGCCAGACTGCTAACGGCCAGCTCTGGAGTTTGTCTGTGATACCGCACCTGTGGCACCAAAGATGCATGCAATTTCAACTGTGTTGGAGTCAGGAGAGTACCTGCTAGTGACCTGCGGTCCTGATATCCATGGCAAAGAAAAGCATGGTGTCTCCCAGTCTGATCCAAGCCCTCTCTGTGATCCGCTGGGATGGGAGGGAGTTAGCTTTTCTGGCGCAACAGTGAGATCTCTGCCTGAATCTCAGCAGTGGTGCCTTTGCCTGCCTGCACCCAGATGACCCATATGACCTAAATTACCAACAAAATCAGCTGCTGGAGGCAGGTCTCTGCTGCTGCCCGCTGGAATATTGTAGTGGTTGCTGGTATGCTGCTGGTATGCCTTCTTGGCTCGGGGATCTCAGGCGGCTGCCCTCTCCTGGCAGACAGTGACTGTCCCAGGAAAGTTTGCAATGGTCTCTCTCGGGTGCCTGTCCATCCTCCACCATAATCTCCCTGTGCCTTTCCTCTAATTCTGCTCTTCTGTGTTTGGTGCACTCTGATTCAGTGAAATGTTCAGAGCAACAAAGTTCCTAATTCAAACTGTTGTACCTAGTTTTCAAATCCTTAGATGCCAGAGGGGAAAAAAGCATGTTGCTCACTGGTGAGACTCCATTTTGAATCTATCATCTATCTCTTATGTGCACAATTTGATGTCCTCCCATTTCCTAATGTTATCATGGTAGTCACAGATCCTTCCAGTATATCCCTCCCCCTACTCACATCAGCATGTGGGCAGCAACTAGCCTGAAATTAATCCCTCCCCATCCCGGTAAGCAACTAAGTGAGTTCCCTTTCCCAAGCAAACCCTGCTTTGTCTTTTTACAATAATGGTCTCATACAGTACATGTCTTTCTGTGATTGACTTATTTCACTCAGCATAATGTGATACATGCACACAGTGGAATACTTTGCTACATTAAAGAACATTGAGGAATATGTGAGTCATCTCATAATGTGGATGAACCTGAAGGACGTTATGCTGAGTGAAATAAGTCAATCACAGAAAGACAAGTACTGTATTTAAGAAATTTCTTTTTATTTATATATTTATTTGTTTGTTTATTTATTTATTTATTTTATTGTGATTTGGGTGACGATTTATAGAGCAAATTCACTTTCCATACAGCAGTTCACAAACACTTTGTCTCATGTCATTGACTGCAGTCATATGACTCCCCATATTTACCTCTTTCCAGTGACCATCCCTCCATACTCTCCTGC
>NW_006927416.1:0-492 GCF_000298275.1 Orycteropus afer afer | reverse complement strand
ATTTGTCATTTTGTTCTTGTATTTTCTTCCAAAATTCTTGTAAGGTTTTTTCTGTGTTTTCTTTGGTCTGTCTCTCAATCCTTTGAAGATACCTAGGGTAATTCTTTTGAATTCCTTATCAGAGAGTTCCAATGCTGCTTCTTCCTCAAGAATGTGTTCTGGGTCTCTATCCTGATCCCTTGTTTCTACCACTTTATCCTGTTTCTTTATGTGGACTGTGATGGTCTGTTGTTTCTGAGACATCGTGATGTTGTTGTATTTAGATCTCTGTTAACTGTTTGTGAAGAGCAGCCATGGGTGGTTCAGGTTCTTCTTGGTGACTTTTTATCGTTGACCCATTGGTGGAGAAGGAGGAAGTGGCTCTCGCTCAGTAAATGAAGTCACAGGAGAGGTGTGTGTAGTTGTGTCTTATGAGGACTGTTGTGTCCCACTCAGTTAGACAGAAATTACAATTGAATAACCATCAAAAAGCTAAAAGCCCATGGATGAAAA